>NW_026562587.1:40000-171125 GCF_027474105.1 Poeciliopsis prolifica | reverse complement strand
CCAGGACCTTGTTCTGGTTGGAGATCTGTATATCTGAGACATGTCCCTGCCAGAGACATTCACTGGTCATCTGAGGTCAGGAACCAACCTCTGGACGCTCCTCAACCAGGACGTTCTGGTGGGGATGAAGTACCTTAGATTGAATCACCGGAGCTTTCCGTCCAACAGAGAAGGCCCGCTGCACATCAGCAATTCCAGCGCTGCTCAGGGCACAGAGGTAGATGTCATCGTTACCCTGAGGATGGGAGACAAGAGCAGAAACTGAACCGTCTGCTTGGACCTTCTCACACTGCAGCACTGAAAAGGTCCAGGAAACATTTGGACTTGATAACCAACATCTGATTTGGTTCTCCTCACCATCTTCCGATCATCTGACCACCCAAAAGCTATGTATCCTTCAGCAGGTCCGCACAGCTCGTACCGGACCCCGGATTTGGGCGGAGTCAGAAGCCTGGCTGACATGAAGAAGCATTTGGAGCTGATGGCCGGATTACATTTGGGGGCTGGCTGAAGCACAGCTTGGTGGAACCGCAGCCGACATTAGAGATGGACTGCAGGGACAGCGGACCAATCATCAGAGGATCCTGGGCAGTGGAGGGAACTGGTTCTGACCCAAAGGAAGGAACTGGTTCTGACCCAAAGGAAGGAACTGGTTCTGACCCAAGGAAAGAACTGGTTCTGACCCAAAGGAAGGAACTGGTTCTGACCCGAGAAAAGAACTGGTTCTAACCCAAGGAAGGAACTGGTTCTGACCCAAAGGAAGGAACTGGTTCTGACCCAAAGGAAGGAACTGGTTCTGACCCAAAGGAAGGAACTGGTTCTGACCCAAAGGAAGGAACTGGTTCTGACCCAAGGAAAGAACTGGTTCTGACCCAAAGGAAGGAACTGGTTCTGACCCAAAGGAAGGAACTGGTTCTGACCCAAAGGAAGGAACTGGTTCTGACCCAAGGAAAGAACTGGTTCTGACCCAAAGGAAGGAACTGGTTCTGACCCAAGGAAAGAACTGGTTCTGACCCAAAGGAAGGAACTGGTTCTGACCCAAAGGAAAGAACTGGTTCTGACCCAGAGGAAAGAACTGGTTCTGACCCAAAGGAAGGAACTGGTTCTGACCCAAAGGAAGAAACTGGTTCTGACCCGAGAAAAGAACTGGTTCTAACCCAAAGGAAGGAACTGGTTCTAACCCAAAGGAAGGAACTGTTCTGACCCAAAGGAAGGAACTGGTTCTGACCCAAGGAAAGAACTGGTTCTGACCCAAAGGAAGGAACTGGTTCTGACCCAAGGAAAGAACTGGTTCTGACCCAAGGAAGGAACTGGTTCTGACCCAAAGGAAGGAACTGGTTCTGACCCAAAGGAAGGAACTGGTTCTGACCCAAGGAAAGAACTGGTTCTGACCCAAAGGAAGGAACTGGTTCTGACCCAAGGAAAGAACTGGTTCTGACCCAAAGGAAGGAACTGGTTCTGACCCAAGGAAAGAACTGGTTCTGACCCAGAGGAAAGAACTGGTTCTGACCCAAAGGAAGGAACTGGTTCTGACCCAAAGGAAGAAACTGGTTCTGACCCGAGAAAAGAACTGGTTCTAACCCAAAGGAAGGAACTGGTTCTAACCCAAAGGAAGGAACTGGTTTCTGACCCAAAGGAAGGAACTGGTTCTGACCCAAGGAAAGAACTGGTTCTGACCCAAAGGAAGGAACTGGTTCTGACCCAAAGGAAAGAACTGGTTCTGACCCAAAGGAAGGAACTGGTTCTGACCCAAAGGAAGGAACTGGTTCTGACCCAGAGGAAGGAACTGGTTCTGACCCGAGAAAAGAACTGGTTCTAACCCAAAGGAAGGAACTGGTTCTGACCCAAAGGAAGGAACTGGTTCTGACCCAAGGAAAGAACTGGTTCTGACCCAAAGGAAGGAACTGGTTCTGACCCAAAGGAAGGAACTGGTTCTGACCCAAAGGAAAGAACTGGTTCTGACCCAAAGGAAGGAACTGGTTCTGACCCAAAGGAAGGAACTGGTTCTGACCCAGAGGAAGGAACTGGTTCTGACCCAAGGAAAGAACTGGTTCTGACCCAAAGGAAGGAACTGGTTCTGACCCAAAGGAAGGAACTGGTTCTGACCCAAAGGAAGGAACTGGTTCTGACCCAAGGAAAGAACTGGTTCTGACCCAAAGGAAAGAACTGGTTCTGACCCAAAGGAAGGAACTGGTTCTGACCCAAAGGAAAACTGGTTCTGACCCAGAGGAAAGAACTGGTTCTGACCCAAAGGAAGGAACTGGTTCTGACCCAAAGGAAGGAACTGGTTCTGACCCAAGGAAAGAACTGGTTCTGACCCAAAGGAAAGAACTGGTTCTGACCCAAAGGAAGGAACTGGTTCTGACCCAAAGGAAAGAACTGGTTCTGACCCAAAGGAAGGAACTGGTTCTGACCCAAAGGAAGGAACTGGTTCTGACCCAAGGAAAGAACTGGTTCTGACCCAAAGGAAGGAACTGGTTCTGACCCAAAGGAAAGAACTGGTTCTGACCCAAAGGAAGGAACTGGTTCTGACCCAAAGGAAGGAACTGGTTCTGACCCAAAGGAAGGAACTAGTTCTGACCCAAGGAAGGAACTGGTTCTGACCCAGAGGAAGGAACTGGTTCTGACCCAGAGGAAAGAACTGGTTCTGACCCCAAAGGAAGGAACTGGTTCTGACCCAAAGGAAGGAACTGGTTCTGACTCAAGGAAAGAACTGGTTCTGACCAAAGGAAGGAACTGGTTCTGACCCAAAGGAAGGAACTGGTCGACCCAAAGGAAAGAACTGGTTCTGACCCAAGGAAAGAACTGGTTCTGACCCAAAGGAAGGAACTGGTCTGACCCAAAGGAAGGAACTGGTTCTGACCCAAGGAAAGAACTGGTTCTGACCAAAGGAAGGAACTGGTTCTGACCCAAAGGAAAGAAATGGTTCTGACCCAAAGGAAGGAACTGGTTCTGACCCAAAGGAAGGAACTGGTCTGACCCAGAGGAAAGAACTGGTTCTGACCCAAAGGAAGGAACTGGTTCTGACCCAAAGGAAGGAACTGGTTCTGACCCAGAGGAAAGAAACTGGTTCTGACCCAAAGGAAGGAACTGGTTCTGACCCAAAGGAAGGAACTGGTTCTGACCCAAAGGAAGGAACTGGTTCTGACCCAAAGGAAGGAACTGTTTCTGACCCAAAGGAAGGAACTGGTTCTGACCCAGAGGAAAGAACTGGTTCTGACCCAAAGGAAGAACTGGTTCTGACCCAAAGGAAGGAACTGTTTCTGACCCAAAGGAAGGAACTGGTTCTGACCCAAGGAAAAATGGTTCTGACCCAAGGAAAGAAACTGGTTCTGACCCAAAGGAAGAAACTGGTTCTGACCCAAAGGAAGGAACTGGTTCTGACCCAGAGGAAAGAACTGGTTCTGACCCAAGGAAAGAACTGGTCTGACTCAAGGAAAGAACTGGTTCTGACTCAAGGAAAGAACTGGTTCTGACCCAAAGGAAGGAACTGGTTCTGACCCAAAGGAAAGAACTGGTTCTGACCCAAAGGAAGGAATGGTTCTGACCCAAAGGAAGGAACTGTTTCTGACCCAGAGGAAAGAACTGGTTCTGACCCAAAGGAAGGAACCGGTTCTGACCCAAAGGAAGGAACTGGTTCTGACCCAGAGGAAAGAACTGGTTCTGACTCAAGGAAAGAACTGGTTCTGACCCAAAGGAAGGAACTGGTTCTGACCCAAAGGAAGGAACTGGTTCTGACCCAAAGGAAGGAACTGTTTCTGACCCAAAGGAAGGAACTGGTTCTGACCCAAGGAAAGAACTGGTTCTGACCCAAGGAAAGAACTGGTTCTGACCCAAAGGAAGGAACTGGTTCTGACCCAAAGGAAGGAACTGGTTCTGACCCAGAGGAAAGAACTGGTCTGACCCAAGGAAAGAAACTGGTTCTGACTCAAGGAAAGAACTGGTTCTGACTCAAGGAAAGAACTGGTTCTGACCCAAAGGAAGGAACTGGTTCTGACCCAAAGGAAAGAACTGGTTCTGACCCAAAGGAAAGAACTGGTTCTGACTCAAGGAAAGAATGGTTCTGACTCAAGGAAAGAACTGGTTCTGACCCAAAGGAAGGAACTGGTTCTGACCCAAAGGAAGGAACTGGTTCTGACCAGAGGAAAGAACTGGTTCTGACTCAAGGAAAGAACTGGTTCTGACCAGAGGAAAGAACTGGTTCTGACTCAAGGAAAGAACTGGTTCTGACTCAAGGAAAGAACTGGTTCTGACCCAAAGGAAGGAACTGGTTCTGACCCAAAGGAAGGAAAATGGTTTTGACCCTAAGGAAGGAACTGGTTCTGACCCTAAGGAAGGAATGGTTCTGACCCAAAGGAAGGAACTGGTTCTGACTCAAGGAAAGAACTGGTCTGACCCAAGGAAAGAAACTGGTTCTGACCCAAAGGAAGGAACTGGTTCTGACCCAAAGGAAGGAACTGGTTCTGACCCAAGGAAAGAATGGTTCTGACCAAAGGAAGGAACTGTTTCTGACCCAAAGGAAGGAACTGGTTCTGACCCAGAGGAAAGAACTGGTTCTGACCCAAGGAAAGAACTGGTTCTGACCCAAAGGAAGGAACTGGTTCTGACCAGAGGAAGGAACTGGTTCTGACCCAAAGGAAGGAACTGGTTCTGACCCAAAGGAAGGAACTGGTTCTGACCCAGAGGAAAGAACTGGTTCTGACCAAGGAAAGAACTGGTTCTGACCAAGGAAAGAACTGGTTCTGACTCAAGGAAAGAACTGGTTCTGACCCAAAGGAAGGAACTGGTTCTGACCCAAAGGAAAGAACTGGTTCTGACTCAAGGAAAGAACTGGTTCTGACCCAAAGGAAGGAACTGGTTCTGACTCAAGGAAAGAACTGGTTCTGACTCAAGGAAAGAACTGGTTCTGACCCAAAGGAAGGAACTGGTTCTGACCCAAAGGAAAGAACTGGTTCTGACCCAAAGGAAGGAACTGGTTCTGACCCAGAGGAAAGAACTGGTTCTGACTCAAGGAAAGAACTGGTTCTGACCCAGAGGAAAGAACTGGTTCTGACTCAAGGAAAGAAACTGGTTCTGACTCAAGGAAAGAACTGGTTCTGACCCAAAGGAAGGAACTGGTTTGACCCTAAGGAAGGAACTGGTTCTGACCCAAAGGAAGGAACTGGTTCTGACTCAAGGAAAGAACTGGTTCTGACCCAAGGAAAGAACTGGTTCTGACCCAAAGGAAGGAAACTGTTCTGACCCAAAGGAAGGAACTGTTTCTGACCCAAAGGAAGGAACTGGTTCTGACCCAGAGGAAAGAACTGGTTCTGACCCAAGGAAAGAACTGGTTCTGACCCAAGGAAAGAACTGGTTCTGACCCAAGGAAAGAACTGGTTCTGACTCAAGGAAAGAACTGGTTTCTGACCCAGAGGAAAGAACTGGTTCTGACCCAAGGAAAGAACTGGTTCTGACCCAAGGAAAGAACTGGTTCTGACCCAGAGGAAAGAACTGGTTCTGACCCAAGGAAAGAACTGGTTCTGACCCAAAGGAAGGAACTGGTTCTGACCCAAAGGAAGGAACTGTTCTGACCCAAAGGAAGGAACTGTTTGACCCAAGGAAAGAACTGGTTCTGACCCAAAGGAAGGAACTGGTTCTGACCCAAAGGAAGGAACTGGTTCTGACCCAAAGGAAAGAACTGGTTCTGACCAAGGAAAGAACTGGTTCTGACTCAAGGAAAGAACTGGTTCTGACTCAAGGAAAGAACTGGTTCTGACCCAAAGGAAGGAACTGGTTCTGACTCAAGGAAAGAACTGGTTCTGACTCAAGGAAAGAACTGGTTCTGACCCAAAGGAAGGAACTGGTTCTGACCCAAAGGAAAGAACTGGTTCTGACCCAAAGGAAGGAACTGGTTCTGACCCAAAGGAAAGAACTGGTTCTGACCCAAAGGAAGGAACTGGTTCTGATCCAAAGGAAGGAACTGGTTCTGACCCAGAGGAAAGAACTGGTTCTGACCCAAAGGAAAGAACTGGTTCTGACCCAAGGAAAGAACTGGTTCTGACCCAAAGGAAGCAACCGGTTCTGACCCAAAGGAAAGAACTGGGTCTGACCCAAAGGAAGGAACTGGTTCTGACCCAAAGGAAGGAACTGGTTCTGACCCAGAGGAAAGAACTGGTTCTGACCCAGAGGAAAGAACCGGTCTGACCCAAAGGAAGGAACTGGTTCTGACTCAAGGAAAGAACTGGTTCTGACCCAAAGGAAGGAACTGGTTCTGACTCAAGGAAAGAACTGGTTCTGACCCAGAGGAAAGAACTGGTTCTGACTCAAGGAAAGAACTGGTTCTGACTCAAGGAAAGAACTGGTTCTGACCAAAGGAAGGAACTGGTTTTGACCCTAAGGAAGGAACTGGTTCTGACCCAAAGGAAGGAACTGGTTCTGACTCAAGGAAAGAACTGGTTCTGACCCAAGGAAAGAACTGGTTCTGACCCAAAGGAAGGAACTGGTTCTGACCCAAAGGAAGGAACTGTTTCTGACCCAAAGGAAGGAACTGGTTCTGACCCAGAGGAAAGAACTGGTTCTGACCCAAGGAAAGAACTGGTTCTGACCCAAGGAAAGAACTGGTTCTGACCCAAGGAAAGAACTGGTTCTGACTCAAGGAAAGAACTGGTTCTGACCCAGAGGAAAGAACTGGTTCTGACCCAAGGAAAGAACTGGTTCTGACCCAAGGAAAGAACTGGTTCTGACCCAGAGGAAAGAACTGGTTCTGACCCAAGGAAAGAACTGGTTCTGACCCAAAGGAAGGAACTGGTTCTGACCCAAAGGAAGGAACTGGTTCTGACCCAAAGGAAGGAACTGTTCTGACCCAAGGAAAGAACTGGTTCTGACCCAAAGGAAGGAACTGGTTCTGACCCAAAGGAAGGAACTGGTTCTGACCCAAAGGAAAGAACTGGTTCTGACCCAAGGAAAGAACTGGTTCTGACTCAAGGAAAGAACTGGTTCTGACCCAAAGGAAGGAACTGGTTCTGACTCAAGGAAAGAACTGGTTCTGACTCAAGGAAAGAACTGGTTCTGACCCAAAGGAAGGAACTGGTTCTGACCCAAAGGAAAGAACTGGTTCTGACCCAAAGGAAGGAACTGGTTCTGACCCAAAGGAAAGAACTGGTTCTGACCCAAAGGAAGGAACTGGTTCTGATCCAAAGGAAGGAACTGGTTCTGACCCAGAGGAAAGAACTGGTTCTGACCCAAAGGAAAGAACTGGTTCTGACCCAAGGAAAGAACTGGTTCTGACCCAAAGGAAGCAACCGGTTCTGACCCAAAGGAAAGAACTGGGTCTGACCCAAAGGAAGGAACTGGTTCTGACCCAAAGGAAGGAACTGGTTCTGACCCAGAGAAAGAACTGGTTCTGACCCAGAGGAAAGAACCGGTTCTGACCCAAAGGAAGGAACTGGTTCTGACTCAAGGAAAGAACTGGTTCTGACCCAAAGGAAGGAACTGGTTCTGACTCAAGGAAAGAACTGGTTCTGACCCAGAGGAAAGAACCGGTTCTGACCCAAAGGAAGGAACTGGTTCTGACTCAAGGAAAGAACCGGTTCTGACCCAAAGGAAGGAACTGGTTCTGACCCAAAGGAAAGAACTGGTTCTGACCCAGAGGAAAGGACCGGTTCTGACCCAAAGGAAGGAACTGGTTCTGACTCAAGGAAAGAACGGTTCTGACCCAAAGGAAGGAACTGGTTCTGACCCAAAGGAAAGAACTGGTTCTGACCCAAAGGAAGGAACTGGTTCTGACCCAAAGGAAAGAACTGGTTCTGACCCAAAGGAAGGAACTGGTTCTGACCCAAAGGAAGGAACTGGTTCTGACCCAAAGGAAAGAACTGGTTCTGACCCAAAGGAAGGAACTGGTTCTGACTCAAGGAAAGAACTGGTTCTGACCCAAAGGAAAAACTGTTCTGACCCAAAGGAAGGAACTGGTTCTGACCCAAGGAAAGAACTGGTTCTGACCCAAGGAAAGAACTGGTTCTGACCCAAAGGAAAGAACTGGTTCTGACCCAGAGGAAAGAACCGGTTCTGACCCAAAGGAAGGAACTGGTTCTGACTCAAGGAAAGAACCGGTTCTGACCCAAAGGAAGGAACCGGTTCTGACCCAAAGGAAGGAACTGGTTCTGACCCAAAGGAAAGAACTGGTTCTGACCCAGAGAAAGAACCGGTTCTGACCCAAAGGAAGGAACTGGTTCTGACTCAAGGAAAGAACCGGTTCTGACCCAAAGGAAGGAACTGGTTCTGACCCAAAGGAAAGAACTGGTTCTGACCCAAAGGAAGGAACTGGTTCTGACCAAAGGAAAGAACTGGTTCTGACCCAAAGGAAGAACTGGTTCTGACCCAAAGGAAGGAACTGGTTCTGACCCAAAGGAAAGAACTGGTTCTGACCCAAAGGAAGGAACTGGTTCTGACTCAAGGAAAGAACTGGTTCTGACCCAAAGGAAGGAACTGTTCTGACCCAAAGGAAGGAACTGGTTCTGACCCAAGGAAAGAACTGGTTCTGACCCAAGGAAAGAACTGGTTCTGACCTAGTCAGGTTGGGTTCTTAGTTATTTTCAAGATGGTGTATCTTGTTTGCTTCCTATGTCCTGTTCCAGGAAACAGGAAGTAGAACATGAGACTTCCTGTTTAACTGTAGATGTGACTCGGTTTATTTGGCTTGACACTCAGTTTTGCCGGCAGTCTGTAATAACGAGTCTCTTGCCTTTAAGCTAATCTATTTCCTGTGGATCAGGAAGTAGCAGCGATTAGTAAGGATCAAGAGTTAAAGGCAGTCGGTCCAGATGACAAACCTGTGGAGGAATGAAAGTGTCTATCAGAGCCAGCAGAAGAGTTTTTGACAAAGCTGTTCAATGAGATTCTCGAGGGACAAGATGCCTGAGGAATGGAGGAGAAGTTTGCTGGTAATAATTTTCAAGAATAAGGCAGATGTCCAAAATTGTGGCAATTACAGAGGAATAAAGTTATGACTCATTCAATGAAGATAAAGGAACAAGTTGTTGAAGCCAGACTGAGGTCAGAAGTGAACAGCACTATGGTTTCATAAACATTCAAGAAAATGTTCTAAAGATGCAATCACTGCATTGTGGATGTTGATAGAAAGGTCCAGAGAATATGAGAGGAGATGCTCTGTGTTTCTGTAGATCTAGAGGAAGCGTATGACATGATTCCTAAAGAGGCGCTGTGGTTCTGCATGAGGAAGTCTGGACAAACAGAGAAACATGTCACAGTGGTGAAGGACATGGATGTCAGACTGTGGTGAGGTGTGCTGCAGGAGGGACAGCGCAGTTCAAGGTGGAAGTGGGACTTCACTAAGGATGGGCTCTGAGCCTTTCCTGTTTCTGTGGGGATGGACAAGTTGATGACATGAATCTTCATATTCATGTTTGCAGATGACATTGTGATCTGTGGTGAGAGCAGAGAACAAGTGGAGGAATGAAGGCTGTAGAAAGACACAATGCATAATGAAGTGGAGACAAGAGGTTACAGGGAACAGAAATAAAGATAGTGAAAGATTTGAAGAACCTCGGCTCAACAGAAACGGGTCCAAGATGTGAAAGAGTTTTAGTGAGAATGAAAGGAAAGGTGAGCGACACGGTGGCAGTGATGAAGATGTTGAGCTTGTCTTTAGGAGAGACATGAATGTAGTCGGAAGACAGGGTTACATGGAGACGGACGACTCGCTGTGGGAACCTTTGAAGGGAAAAAGCCAAAAGGAAAAGAAGAGGTTAAACTCAGAGATATCTAAAAGAAAAACTCAATCATCCATATGTGCATATTCAAGTCCACAACATGAAAAATAACTCAATTTACATAAAGATTACAAGATTTTGTCACAATCTCAGTGAGACACCCTGAGCAGAACAATTACCATAAGATGAAATCCCTACAAACTAGCAGCAGCTGGTGGAACCTGCCTTTAATCACAGCAATCTGCAGTTATAATGCGATAGAAGCAATAACTGATTCAGCCGAGATGCACTTAGACATGATGGGATTTAGACTAAATCTGAGCAGGTTCCACTGGGTGACCCTGACCTTGACCCTGACCTTGACCCTGACCTTGACCCTGACCTTGACCCTGACCTTGACATAACCTCTAAGCCAAAAGAAAATACAGAAAGTGTTTTTATTCAGACCCAAAGGCTAGAACTGATTCTGATCTTGATTCTGATCCTGCTGAGCTTCAGATGTTTCTCGAGCTGCAGCTGATCTGAAAGTTCTGGTTTTAGTTTTACGGGTCAAATGGACTAAGTGTTCTGGTGCCTCTCAGACCCAAACAGCCCGGTTCCTCCTGTGTGACTGGGGGTTCTGTGGTTGGAATCAGAAACTAAATCCAGACTCCAGTTGAACGACGGTCACTCACAGCAAACCCGGGAGGCGGGGTGCCGGGAGGCGGGGTGCCAGGAGGCGGGTTGCCGGGAGGCGGGGTGCCGGTATCCGCGGCCCTTCCATTCAGACTCAGAACCGGACTTTTCACTCCGACCCAGAAAGTTCTGTAGCTTTGAACAAAGGAGGCTCTGCAGGAACGAGAAGAGAGAAGCACCTGAGGTCCAGACTGAGCTGCAGAACCGCAGCAGAACCTGGAAGGACCCATCTGAGCCTCACTGGAACTGGACCGCTCCAACGGTTCTGTCTCGGTCCGGCTGCCAGGTCACCTGGATGTTGCTCTTTGGAGAACCAGAGGAGTGGGAGACGGCAGAGTTCTGAGGACACAAACATTAGAGGTCTCTGATTCTGGTGATTCCTGGAGTTTCTGCAGAGTGATCTGGTTCTGGACCCTGGTTCTGGACCCAGGTCACTCCGTTTTTGGTACCATCAGGTTCCAGGTTCAGTCATGCATTTCAGTGCAGGTGGGAGGAGCACTCACGGGTTTCTGGAAGCAAGCGAGGAGCCGGGCCGGACCAGAACCCAGTAGAAACGAGCCCACAGCAGACCGGCCTCCCGGCTCTCTGGCCTCCAGCAGGAACCCGATAAATGGACCGGAACTCGGACCCTGGAGAGAGACTGGAGAACAGGAAGGCTGTCAGACTGGGACCAGAACCCCCAGTCCAGTAAAGATCCTGCTGTTCCATGATGGGAGGTTCTGGTTCTGTGGAACAGAACCCACAGCAACCAGAGGCAGGAGGAAGATCAGTGACGGACCACTTCCTGCTGCACACCGAGAAATATAAGATAATTGAGAAACAAGCGAACCGTCTGAGTTTTATTTTGAAAGGCAGAATACTGCTGAGTCACTACTGGGGTGGGGGAGAAGCTGGTTACCAGTGGACAGACAGGTTTCTGTTTGTAGAAAACGAACAAAAACCTAATTATGACATTTTGTCTAGAGGACCAGTCAAGTGTTTTCTACCTTTGAAGGCTCGGCGACTGACCTTTGACCTGTCCTCCATGCGCGGGGCCGCTCCGCTCCGCTCCCACGGTGAACGGCGCGGCGGCGGTCTGGGGAGCGGCGTGGTGGTTGGGGGTCATGTCCGCGCAGCTCTCCGACACCAAGCCTGAGGGTAGCAGCGAGCGGCAGGAGCGGCCCAGATCAGAACCAGCAGCAGCGCGATCCGCTTCATGATGCGCAGCAGCTCCAATGCTGCAGGAGAGGAGGAGAACGAATGAACGTAAGATGAGAGTTAGGAGAGGAAATAGACCAGGGGACGAATGTATGAACTGGGGAGCAATACAGGATATTTACAGCACCTTCGTTCGTCACACTCAGAAACTCCTCTACCAGCCATGAACCACCACGATGCTCCGCCTCCCATTTGTTCAGACCGGGATGATTTCAAATTAATTGTGCGGTTTGTCTGTAAAGCTACACTGTAACCATCAGCCGCTTGGCGTGTTCAGTCTGTCCTCTACCTGTATCAACACACCTGCAGCTCTGAACCTGCAGCTCTAAAGAAGAAAAGCTGCTGGACTGCAAGCATCGCGCCCTTCATTTTAAGGACGCTTATTGGTCCCCAAAATGATGAAAACCTGGATATTATCATCAATCAATAAAATCCCCTCTGGCCGAACTTGAAGAGTGGACTTTATGCTGCTAACACTTTCCTTTGGTCAACAACTCAGAGGCGGAAGTCAGAGCTTCTGGGAGAAGCTTTTCGCGATATGACCCTCTGTCTTTCAAACTGCTTTTCAGCATTATGGAAGAGGAGGATAACGCAATAAAAACACCAGAGAAAGTTTGTTTTGGTATGTGGCAAAACAATGGCCACCTGCGTGTGACGTGATGTCAGCTCCAAAGCTCTATAGCTCCAGTAGCATTTACAGTAGTGATAACTTCGTTAGCATTTTCAGTAGTAATAGCTCTGTTAGTGCTGCTTGTTTTTGACGTTTCTTCCAGCATCTGTATCGCTGTGACCGGTTTGGCAACAGTTGTGTAGAGTCCAGAATGGTGGTAACAGACACTGGACCTCCATGGACCCGGTTGGATCGGTGACACCCGGGCAGTATAGCTCCTGTTAGCATCTCCAAGAGCATCCAGCTCTGCCTGTCTCAGCGGCTGCACATCATTTAGTTTTAGCTTGTTAAGGTATTGATCGCCTTCATTGGTTCGGCTGGTATAAATGACCCAACGGGTTGTGGAGAAATGTCCAGGTCCAGATTTGGTCCTTCATTGTGTTCCACTCCGGCTCTCACACTGCGCTCTCCTTTCTCTCATGTACAAAATTATCCAGATTGCTCCTTTTATTTATTATTTCTTTTTTTTTTAGCATAGCCAACAGTGCCACAGTGTGGCATTATCTAAAATGAGACCAGTCAAAGATAAACAACTACTGGGGTAAAGTTATCCTTCCTGTGTTTACTTTGGTGACTCCAGTACAGAATGGACCTGATGACGTCATCAACCCATTGTGAAAAAATGCAGATCACCATGGATGAAAAATATAACAAAACATACTTTTTTAAAGTAATTATGAGTTTCAGCGTATCAAAAACTGCAATTTTTTAAGTAACAGGAAAATTGCAACAGAGTTGAACACAAATAGGCAACATGTTCAACTAAATCTGGATCCTTTTAAGATCTTGTTCAAGGTTCCCCTTTTTAACTTTGAACCCCCGCCCCCCAAAAGGTCTCTGCACGGCCCTGGTTTAAGGTTTGAAATGCGTGCACGTATTTTGCAAGGAAAGATTTGGGATTAACGGGTTAATTACCACTGAAAATAATCAGAAGCGTCACATTGCGAATAGAAAAAAATGCTCCAATGCTTAAATAAATCTAAGATACAAGATACCACCGAAAATCAAACAGAAAACAACCGTAAAACTGCCTAACCTTTTCTAAAAGGAAGCTAATAGTCGGCAGCATTTCGACTAATGGCAGTTAATGGCCACACGAACGGTAATTAGCATTTAAGCTAGAGGCCGTTAACCGTCACTTCTACTACCAGAAAAATCTCGAAATAGAATATATTCCAATAAAACACTGTCCTCAACCTACAAACACTTCTAACAATGTTACCTGTACATTACTGAGCACTTAACGCACCTGTGGAAGCAGAAATCGGTTTCTTCAGGAATGGCTTCACTGCGACGTTAACTTCACTGTTAACGCGCACACTGAGCTTCTTCTGTGAAATGCTTATGTGCTACTACTGCCATCTTCTGGCGGGGATTGGTATTGCACCAGAAACTTTTGTGAGCTTTGCACAGCGGAGGGCTGTCAGCAGGGTCTTCTTTGCTAGCCCTAAAAAATTGAGGTGAAATTTTTTTTAAATGTCTTAGTTATATTTAACTTTATAAATAAATACATTTTTTTCTATAAAGGAGTTATTTATTGGTGTTATTGAGTTTTCATTTTAAATTCCTACCTTGTAAAGTGCCTAAAACTTATGGAGGTAAATTTGTTTCACAATTGTTAAATAAAGAAAAATTAATCTCAAGTGAAAAAAATTAAATTGTATTCAAAAAGTTTGTTTAAAAAAATAAATTTATTAAATTATTAATTTAATAAATTTATAATTTATTAAATTAATAATTTAATAATTACTCTGCTAGCATCAACACACCTTTGTAGAGTTGCATTAAGCGTTGCAAAATACCAACTGTATCTGGAGGAAATATGTGTTAAAACCTGTTACCACAGCAGTCTGCCAATTCAGCAGAACAGCCCCCGATGTCCAATCAATTTTGCAGAGTCGTGTCAGCCAACACAACCCTACACATCCAGAATCTTAAGGAACCCAGGATGAATCTCATCCACGTGCCACCAAGGAGCTTTATAATCACCTCAATGACCTTGTCCCTAGAGATTGGAGCCCGACAGAGTCCCCAGGCTCAGCTTCCTCAATGGAAGGCATGTTGGCGGGACTGAGGAGGTCTTCGAAGTATTCTGCCCACAACAACCCGAGTCGAGGTCAGCAGCAGATCACCACCACTATAAACAGTGTTGGTACTGCACTGCTTCCCCCTCCTGAGACGCCAGATGGTGGACCAGAATCACCTCGAAGCTGTGCGGAAGTCTTTCTCCATGCCTCAGCAACCACCAGAGGCGCATGCCGCTTCACCTATCAGCTGCTTCTGGAGACCCACAGGAAATAAAGGCCCGATAGGACTCCTTCTTCAGTCTGACAGCATCCCTCACCAAAGGTGTCCACCAAGGGGTTTGAGGGTTGCCGCCACAAACTTGCGGCCACAGCTCCGATAAGCCGCCTGGGCAATGGAGGAACGGAACATGGTCCACTCAGACTCTATGTTTCCCACCTCCCCCGGAATGTGTTCAAAGTTCTGCCGGAGATGGGACTTAAAGCTCCGTCTCACAGGGGACTTCGCCAGACGTTCCAGCAGACCCTCACAACACGTTTGGGCCTGCCAGGTCTGACCGGCATCCTCCTGTTCACCGACCACCAGGTAGTGGTCAGTGAACAGTGCCTTTGCACTGGGCGCAGTGCCATTGCATGGGGGTGCAGGAAGTGGTATGGATGAATGAAAAAACAAAACAGTGCCTGACTAAGCATAATGGATAGGTTTTTGACGGGGCTCCCTAAACGTTGAAACACTGGGTTGCTGTGTTACAACTGCAACCCAGATTTGAGAAGATCTGCAGCAACGAGCAGGCTCAGCCAGCCACTGAAAAGCTGGGAGGATTAAAGTTATTTTGCACAACAAACCTTTATTTTAATTTCTTTTCCTCTGAGGGAGATGTTCATGTGTTAACCCCATTTTGCACAGAAGCTTTTTTTGTATTGATGATAGCAAAGTTGAATATTGTTCCAAATAAAAAAACATGTTTGAAATAACACTGACAGCAAAGAATACTCTTCTACAGTATAGAGCTAAAAGAAACTGTTGCACAAAAGTGTTTCACTGTAAAGATGGTTTGTAGTTTGTTTTGTTGATACCTGAAGTGTGAAATAAACTTCAATGGAGTTCGAAAACTAAATATATGTATAGGTTTATATAATTTGCATGCCCAGTTGATATTTTTTCTTTTTGGGGGGGATTTCATTGTAATCCATAGGGGGCCCAGAAGGAAATCTTTGGGAACTACTGGATTAGCGCAACTGGTGGAGATGTTGTGTAATTAAAGGGAGCAGATTGTGAGAATAAAAACTAAAAGATGGATGCTAAAAATTAGCCGGTTATACATGGATTCTGAATATTAAATAATGCTTATTTGACATGTAAATACATGTTTAATTCGTAACTGGGCTGATAAAGAGAATAAAGTTTTGTTTGTTAGCCTTGCTTGTCCTGATCCTCCTCACCTGTAGGTGGCGGTAATTCGCCACCTCGTTGTTTACGCCATTATCTCCACAACAAGAAGCAGCAGCACCAGCCGCAGACTCAGTTGGCCATTTGACTCCTCCAGATGGTCTAACTGGTCTTCTTGGTGGTTTTGTGTTATTTCCAGTAAAACCTGTCAGTCCATCTCAGTTTTCGGCCCTTGAGACAGGAGAACGTCACTGAGCGCGTCATGGCGGCCGACCGGCGCGAGGACAAAGGTAGGCCATTAGCTGTTAGCATTAGCATCACTGTGACGTATTTATTTATCTATCAAAATTGACCAAACACCCGCGAAATTCACAATATCTCTAACTGATATGTACAGCTGTCGGTGCACACAAGAGAATCACTGACCAGCAGCGGAGCTAAAGGTGCTAGCAGCTAATGGACGCTATTAGCATTAGCAACACGGCGGCGTCTTTGTTCCTGACGGCTTCAGTTCATCTGTAGAAAATGATCCGTTTCAAGAGGCGATTCTCTTTCTAAGGCGGTGTTTATAGCTTTCTCCAGGCTGGGGATCACTTGACATGGACCACCTAACCCGACATTGCCCCGCGGTAACACAACTTAATATATAATGCAACTTGAAATAAAAATATTAGCTTCTAATGTTTAGAAACTAATATAAACGTGAAAACAACAATTCACGTGTTGTTGTTTTCTTTGTTCATCCTAGTGAGAAGAGTGGCGTTTGGTAAATGTGACTGGCCACCACAAAGCCATGCAGACGCCGAGTTGGGTATTTTGAGTCATTTCCAGTGGGCTCCACTGTGGGCCCCTGAGGGCCAGTGGCATCCTGCATGTTTTAGTCTCTCCCTGGTTTAATGCATCTGGATACATTGATTTGCTGAGAAGTTTGTTACTAAAACCAGGGAGAGAATAAAACATGCAGGATGCAACCGGTCTCCAGGATGGACTCTGAAAGAATAGGTGATCAAATCGGTGATAATCAATACTTTCCCCAATATCAGCCAGAAGGCTCCGCTGTTTTAAGATTAGGGTTAGGGTTAGGGTCATTGACTCTTTGCTGAACGCTGTGGGTCAGTTTTTCATGAACTACTCAGATATTGTTTTCCTGCTGGACAAACTGAAGAACAACAGAGATAAACTTCATAAACGCAGCTGAGCTGCTGAGCAGCAGGACTTTCAACAAGGCTGTGAGTCTGTGCAGGACGGTGGTGGGGAAGACGGAGACTCGATGCACCCGCAGCTGCTGGAAGGCCTTTTCATTTTTCTAAGGACAAAACTTAAATATAAATGCCATGCAGTCTTATAAGTTAGGATGTGCATCCTGATGAGGCTTTCACAATAATAGTACATTTTGAAAATAATCAGGTTTTACCAGGTATAAAACATACAGAAAGATACAAATGTGCTAAAACATCAGTTGCCTCAGGAACCCTTCTGACGTCTCAGCTGGTTTCCTGAAACTTGAGCCTGGCTTTCTGCTTCGCTGCTCCCGTCGCCATGACGACAATCACTATATTCATTTTTTAGAGTTCAAAAAATGAACTTTTCAGTCATTTTATTTGATGGTTTAGATTTGCTCAGTGGTTGCCTACAGTTCAAAATAGTTACAAAATTCAGTAATATTTTCTGGAAGAATGATCACAGTAACAGTTTCCTTTTATTACAGGATCTTATGAAATGCTCAGAAACTTTAGATCTCATAATAATCAAAATGATATCGAACGCATAATAACTGAGCCAAATGAATCCTTGTCAGTGAAAGTTTGTATTTTTATTGGTCACTCCACAGCTGAACTGCATAAAGTTGTTACACACCAGACCAGATATGATGCGTTCTTAAATAGCTAACATATTTCTTTACTGTAAAATTAAACAATAAGACAGGTTTTAATTTATCTTCATATGTTTTTCTGTCTCGGCTGTGATTCTGCAGGTCACATGAAAAGATGTTCAGTGGGATTTCTGGGGGCTGTTGTGGAGCAGAGGGATCATATGTTACTGTATTGGCCGGTTAGCTGCAGCAGCTAGTGACAGGAGCCTTCACTGTGCATTGAGTCACGTCCACAGAGCCAGACGACTCAGTGCAGGATGAGCAGGAAGCCAAAATTGGCCCCGTATTTATGATCCAATTTGTATTTAAAGACTCAAATTAAAGCAGAAATGCTTGGATGTGTAAAAGATGTCTGTATTCTCTCTGAATGCAGATCTATAAACAGTCTGGTTTCTCTGTTTTAACCAGCATCACATGCTAACATTATATGCATGAACCCAGAGAGCACAGATTACACCAGGAACATCAAACATTTGAGACAAAAAGTGCATAAAACCCCAGAACCTTCATTTTCATGTTTTGATCATTAATAAGTGATCACCTGAATGCCTGCTGTGATTGGTTCGCTAAGTTAAGCACCTGCTGCACTCTGTCACACAGCAAAGTGCAGAGGTGGTTCATGTTAACTGAAAGTCTTCATATCTTTGAAAACATTTTGCTGGCTGTGAAGCGTGGCCTTTATCACAGCAAAGTGTCTGTTCTCCAGATTCTTTGCTTGATTGGGTGATTTTCCAGACCTCTGATATTCCTGACTCAGCGCGGCGTCCAACCCGCCAGACACTGACAGCACTCGATATTTACGTCCAGATAGATGCAGGAATATGAAGGAGAAAAGGTTCAGGAATTATTGCTGGAGACATGTCCCTGTCTGGACATGTCCTCACCATCCCTGAGAGGCTTTGAGTCCAGTCTCTGTCTCTCTGCGTCTCTTGGACATCCTCAGTGTCTCGGTTCTGTTTCAGACGGGGAACTGAACGTTCTGGAGGATCTGCTGACCGAAGCGCCGGATCAGGATGACGAACTCTACAATCCGGAGACAGAGCGCGATGTCAGCGACAAGAAAGGTACAGAACCTGAACTGCCTGGACTGTGTTCTGGTTCTGGGATCGGTTCAATCTGACCTCACACGATGCCACTGTAAGCGACGATGTGGCACACAGCAGAGGCTATGATGTCATTAGCCGGTCTTCTCTCTCAGGAGTGAAGAGGAAGAGCGAGCGATCGGACAGCCAGGATGTGAAGAGGCTCCGCCCCTCGTCAGGCCACGCCTCCTCCAGGTCCTTGGGAAGCGAGTGCTGAGCTCCAAGAAGGCGTCCAGCCCGCGCCGCCACGCCGCTGCCTACCATCACGAGTACTACGAGGACCGTAAAGGGCGGCGCGGGGCGCGAGAGGGCCCTCGGACTCGGGGCGCGGAGGACGGCCGACGCCGGGAATCGCAGCGTGGCGTGGAGGCTCTGAGCCGGGTAACGCCCCTCTCCCAGAGCGTGCCGCCTGCCGTTCACGCCGCAGCTCACTTCCTGTTTGTGTTTAGAAGCTGCGGCGCGATGAGAGGCCAGTGAGTCCCTCCCCTCATGGCGAAGACAACCAATCAGAGGAGGAGGTGGAGTACAGCTCAGAGCCAGCGTCGGGAAGCTCCTCCCCCGCCGGCTCGCACGGCGAAGACGAGGAGGAGGAAGAGGAGGAAGACAATCAGGAGGAAGAGGGGGAGGAGGGAATGGAGGAGGAAGAGGAGGAAGAGGAGGGAGAGAAGGAGGATGAAGATGAGGAGGATGAAGAATACGATGAGCGTCATGGCGACGGGAACGACTATGACACGCGCAGTGAGGCCGGCGACTCTCGCTCCGCCTCCTCCGTCAGTTTCTCCGACGGAGAGTCGGGACGCTCAGGCTCCGCCTCCGAAGCTTCAGGTAACAATGGCAGCGGCCGCCGTTCACTTCAGCAGCTGCAATCGATGCTGTGCTTTTATTCTGAAATCAGTGCTGTGCTTTTATTCTGAAATCAGTGCTGTGCTTTTATTCTGAAAGGGTCGGAGAAGAAGCGAGAGAAGCTGTCGTCCTCGGTTCGAGCCGTTCGGAAAGGAATGGAGAGTAAGAAACTTCCCGACCCGGCGGTACCGACCCGGCGGTACCGACCCGGCGGTTCCGATCCGCTGACTGAAACTCGCCTCTGTCGTTGCAGATCCCACCAGCAAGCTGCGCTACATCCTGCGGGAAGCCCGCTTCTTCCTCATCAAGAGCAACAACCACGAGAACGTTTCCCTGGCCAAGGCGAAGGTCGGTCCACGGCGCCCTCTGCTGGCGGCGCCCTCTGCTGGCGGCGCTGAAGCTGCCGCGCACTAATGTTGCTTCCTGTGCTCTGTCTCCATGGTGACCTGCCTTCAGGGCGTTTGGTCCACGCTTCCAGTCAACGAGAAGAAACTGAACGCCGCCTTCCAGTCGGCGCGCAGCGTCATCCTCGTCTTCTCCGTCAGGGAGAGCGGCAAGTTCCAAGGTACCTGCATCTGCTTCCCGATTCCTCCTCATCACTAAGACTTCCTGTTTACATGGCTCTGACTTCCTGTTTACATGGCTCTGACTTCCTGTTTTTTGCAGGTTTCGCTCGCCTGTCATCAGAGTCGCATCATGACGGTTCTCCGATCCACTGGGTTCTTCCTGCCGGGATGAACGCCAAGATGCTGGGCGGAGTCTTCAAGATCGACTGGCTCTGCAGGTCAGCTGCTTCCAGAACCTGGACCGACCGCGTTCTGGTCGGACCCGGTTCTGACAGCCCTGTGTTGCAGGAGAGAGCTGCCCTTCATCAAGACGGCTCACCTGTTCAACCCCTGGAACGACAACAAACCCGTGAAGATCGGACGGGACGGCCAGGTGAGCGCCTCCGGTCCGGTTCTGGTTCCGGCTCTGGTCCCGGTTCTCCAACCGTGCGCTCTGTTGCAGGAGATCCAGCCGAAGGTGGGCGCCCAGCTGTGCGCCCTGTTCCCACTGGACGAGAGCGTGGACGTGCACCACGTGGCGCGGCGCGTGCGTCAGAAGGGCCAGACGCCGTCAGAGCTGCGGCCACGCGGCCGCCCACCGCAGCGCGAGCCGGGAAGGTTAGCCAATCACCGAGCTCCTCCCCCCGCTTCCTGTTCTGCCGCCGCATCGTGGCGCCACCTGCTGCGGACCATGGACACGGCGCCGCTTTGTTGTTGCGCCATTCTGGTTGAAGCTTTGAGTCAGGCAGGAAGTAGTTCCCCGGCGGCGTGATGAGGTCACCAGATTGAGGAGTTGATGTGTGATTGGAGCGCTGCCTGCTGCTGATGATGGCGGCGGCGGCGGCAGAGCGGCGCAAGATGGAATTTCTCTCATGATGAAATTTTGTCTTTGCAGGAAGTTGTTGGCGGGTAGTCGGACTGTGGCTGACCTTTCAGAATAAAAGGACGATGGACTGATGGGGGGGAGGGGGGTGGAACTGTTTTGGCTTTGAGCAGGTGGGCGGGGCTGGGGGCGGGGCTTCCTGGCTTTCTGTGAGGTAAATCACAGAAAACGAAGGACTTTTGGACTGACAGCAGGGCCCCCCCACCTGAAGGACAGTGTTGTCCCCCCTCCCCCCTGCTGGGGCAGACTGTGGGGGCAGGGGGGCCGATGGACTGATCTGGCGCCGGGGGGAGGAGCCGACGGACGCCGGAACGCCCTGATTGGTTGCTTGTGTTCAGGACTGTTGGTATGGAGGGGGCGGGGCTCGGGCTCAATGGGGCGGGGCTTTCGGTGTTGCTTAACAGGACTGCACCATCATCATCACCATCACCCTTTCAAAATAAGAGGGTCTGTAATGGACGTGATGAGGAACTGTTTGTTAGTTGTCCCTAACGGCTCCAGCAGCGGTATGTCGCCCTCCAGAGGCTTCTTCTGTTTCCTTCCTGTGTGAGTGAGAGTGTGACTAGAGCCAGGGTCAGAACCAGAACCCACCCGACCCGCAGGACCGCCGCTGGGAGGACGTTAACCTGAGCGCAGGTCTGTGGACCGGGTAACTGTCGCCATGGTGACAGGATCAGAGCGGCAGCAGGTAACGTACCAGGGTTCAGCACCATGACGACGACAGCAGCAGCACCTGGCTGCTCTGACCCCGCCTCCCCGGTCAGGTGCCTGCAGACATCGCTCAGGGAATTCTGTACCTGCCTCGATGTGTGTGAGGCTGAGTGTGTGTGTGTGTGTGTGGTTTTGTCCGCGTGTGTGTGTCTTAATTGTGGACTTGTTCATGTAGGCGTCGACCTGAAGAGTATGACCTTCACGGCAGGAAGCGACCGCGAGCCGACGGCCCGCCTGACTTCAACCAGCGGCCAGGTGCAGATCACCTGTTCACCTGCCTGCTAGCATGCTAGTTTAGCTCTAATTAGCTCAGCCTCTTCACCTGTCATTAACTGTTACTCATCACCAGGGTTCATCCCGGACCTCCGGAGCCAGCCGGTGGACAGGTGAGACTCTCCTGGCGGTGGGCGGGGCCTCGGTTTCAGGTAGAAAATAAAACGTGATGTTTCTTCATGCAGGAGATTCTCCAGCGTTAGACGAGACGTCTTCCTGAACGGGGTGAGTTTGGGGTGTGGCCTCTGCGGCGTGCTGTCGGCGCACTCACCTGTGTGACATCTACCTGTGTTCACCTGTTTCAGTCCTACGACTACATGAGGGACTACCACCACAACGTGGGGCCCCCGGCTCCCTGGCAGACTCTGGTATGGTTCTTGTTTCTGATTGGGTCAGTCATGCTAACTTGCTGAGCTACCTCACCGAGCAGGTGCACCTGGAGGCGGGGCCAGGGCCGTTCTCTGTTCGGATCCAAAGTTTTACTGCTTTAGACTTGACCAATCAGAGAGGAGTTAAACTAGAGCGTTCTGATTGGTTGTCATGAGGCGCCCACTGACGGAACCGGTTCTAAGCCCCACCCCCGACCCACTGATCCTTCCCGTTTGTGTGGACAGGCGGCGTACCCCGGCGTGGAGCAGCAGCCCCCCACCACCCGCCCTACTACCACCACAGCCACCCCCCGCCGCCCCCCCACCAGGCCTTCCACCACCACCACCCCTCCCTGCCCCCACACGAGGCTCCGCCCCCTCGCTTCAGAGACAAGCAGCGCGTGCCGCAGCATCGCGCCTTCGCGTCCAGCCCGGTGAGTTCTGATCTGGTTCTAAAGTGACTGGAAACCTTCTGGGTCTGACTTCCTGTTTCCTGTCCTGCAGCACGACTACGACATGCGAGTGGACGACTTCCTGCGGCGTACGCAAGCAGTGGTGAGCAGCCGGCGTGAGCGTGAGCGACAGCGAGAGCGCGGCGGGCCGCGGCGAGACCGCGAGCGAGAGCGGGCGAGGGACAGAGACAGGAGAGAGAGAGGGACAAGGAGAGGGGACGGTACCGCAGGTGATCTCACGGAACTGACCGCTCTTATTTTGACAGTCTGACTTCCCCTTCATTTTCAAATTATGTATAAATAGCTGCAGGATGACATCATCAGTGTTTGCGTCAGTTTCTTCAATAAAGTTTCTTTGGTCAAACTTTTAATTTGATACAAACTTTTTATGGTGACTTCATTTCCCAGAATGCTCTGTCAGTCTGCAGCCTGGGTGCCAACAGTAGGCCGTGGCTTTCCAAGGGTCACATGACACAAACGATAGTGATTTTATTGTGAAAGGTTGGATGTTTCCTGTTGGATCCTTCATATTAAAAGTTTTTTAATGTTCCGCTTGAAACCTGCCTATTTTGTCACTTCCTGTTTGATGTCCTGCTGATTGGCTGCTCAGAGGGGGCGGAGCCTGAGACTCCTTCCTGCTAAATGATGTTGATGATCCGGATCACAACCACCTCAGCGGATCTCAGTCCAGAACTGTAGACCCAGCAGAATCAGAACATCCGACCCACATTAAGTGGGAACTCAGAACCTTGAAAAGAGTCCAAATGCAAGTTTCAAATGAGAAAGCACTTCGACCCAGTTCTTTTGGACCCGGTTCAGCAACCAGACCTACTGGGGGCATGTGACCTAATATAGATAACTCAGAACCGACAGGTTGGACCCGGTTCTTTATTATTGAAGAAATCTGAAAACCATCTAAAACTTCTGGGAGTATGAATACCTTTGGGCTTTGTAAGAAAAGCTGGACCGGGGTAAGAGGTCCAGAACCTCGTCAGAGGTCCAGAACCTCAGTGGTTCTGAAAGGTAGAAAGGTCGTGTTTGGCCCTACTGGAACTGGATGACGGGGTTGGTCGGTTCCGCTCCTTTCAAACAGAATCAGAACCTGGTTCTGTTCGGTTTGAAACCCACCTCCGACTGCAGGTTCTTCATGTTGACCATTTGAACGAGTTAGTGACGTCATCGCGGCTCGGTTCGCAGCTCTGAGGTTCTGATCCGGTTAGCATCATTCAGAACCCGCCGGGGCTTTTGCTTTGAAGGGACCGGAAAGGGCTCCGAAGGTTACAGCAGCTTCCGGTTTCTCTGGAGCCGCAGCTCCACGTCAGGGAGAAGTAGAGCCGACACAAACCCACCGAACCGAACCGAACCGTGGCACCATGGCGGACGAGGCCACGCGCAGAGCCGTGTCGCAAATCCGCTCCTGAAGACGCACGCGGGCCCGCGGGAGCGCGCACTGTGGCCGCAGCGGCTGAAGGAGGAGTACCAGGCTCTGATCCGGTTCGTGGAACAGAACAAGGCCGCCGACAACGACTGGTTCCGGCTGGAGTCCAACCCGGACGGCACGCGCTGGACCGGGACTTGCTGGTTCGTCCACGAGCTGCTGCGCTACGAGTTTCGCGTGGAGTTCGACATCCCGGTGACGTACCCGGAAACAGCGCCGGAAGTAGCGGTTCCGGAGCTGGACGGGAAGACCGCCAAGATGTTCCGAGGCGGGAAGATCTGCCTGACCGAACACTTCGCCCCGCTGTGGGCGCGCAACGTGCCGCTTCGGGCTCGCGCACCTCATGGCGCTCGGGCTCGCGCCTTGGCTGGCCGTGGAAATCCCGGACCTCATCAGCAAAGGTCACGTGGTCCACAAGGAGAGGCCGCGTGACGTGGCTGAGTGACGTCAGAGGGGTGGCATATGAACAGGGTTCCGGTTCTGGAACTGTCAGCTGGAACCAAAGTTCCACAGAAATAACACTTCCGGTTTCTGCTGTGACATTGTAATTGTTCAGAAAATAAAGTTCCGGTTTCG
The DNA here is from genome assembly GCF_027474105.1 of Poeciliopsis prolifica. Classification (NCBI taxonomy): domain Eukaryota; kingdom Metazoa; phylum Chordata; class Actinopteri; order Cyprinodontiformes; family Poeciliidae; genus Poeciliopsis; species Poeciliopsis prolifica. The sequence continues at coordinate 146,418 of NW_026562587.1, read as the reverse complement.
AGTGTCTGTCTGGTTCTGTTACTGCACACCGGGTCATGCAGGATCCTCAGATGGTTCTGGAGTTCTTTAATCTGTTCAGTTTCTGGTTAACAGAACCAGCACCACTCTAGGAACCGGGCCTGGTTCTGGATCTGCAGGTTTTTTCCTCGGTCAGGTTCTGAGTCCTGGTTCAGAGCGAAACTGAACCTGGATCTTGAAATCACACGGTTCTGGTTTTTTCACACAGAAGTAGCAGTGTAGCGACCAGTCTGTTGAAGGTCCAAACTTTCTGATTGGTTCTGAAATCAATGGGATCTGGAAAAGGAACCCATAAGGTTCTGAGAACTGGGCCCAACCCGCCTTAGCATGAACGGAGGTTCCTGATTGGTGGAACCCGACTGTTCCACCAATAATAATAAGAGAATAATAATGAGCAGCAGGAGGCGCTGGTTCCCCAACAGTTTTATTTAACCTGTTTGACAGACAGTAGCAGCTGCTCAATACACCTGGATAAGCCCCGCCCACTCCGCTACAGGCCACACCCCATTTTCTATCACGTTGCTAGGCGATGACTTCCAGTCCCAGCTCTTCACGGGGACGCTCCAGGTGGCGCCATAGTTCGCCATCACGTAGTCCAGTGTTTCACATGGAACACGAACTTTGACCTCTAGAAGCTCCGCCCAGCACAGGGAGAATGAAGGGAAGAGGTACCTAGAGAAGAAGAAGAAATATGAACTTCTGCTGACTTGAGAACCAGAACCAGAGGCTTTTAAGGTTCTGGATCGGGCCGGTTCTGTTAGAGCAGGGGTGTCGAGCTCCAGTCCTGTAGGGCCGCTGGCCTTCCTGCAGGTTCTAACGAGCCACAGGTACGAAACACAGGAATGAAACGGCCTCGTGACCTCGCCGTCTGCAGGGCAGCCCAGCGGCTCCAGGACTGAACTTTAACCCCTGTGTTAGATGGACATGGAGACAAACAGGAAGTAGAACTCTTACTTGAACTTCCTGCCGCTCTTCGCCTGCGTTCCTCCGTTCCACACGACGTCTCCGTCTCTGTAGAAGAAGAAGATGTCCAGTTTGACGTCTTCGCCCAGGAAGGACAGCTCCAGACTGTCCCACCTGCTCTTCAAAATAAAAGCAGACCACCCTTCAGTCTAAACCCAACCGACCGGGTCCGACTGAGAACAGAACCAGGACCTTTCCAAACTGGTGTTTGAGCGACATCCCGGCATCGCGGAACGCCGCCGTGATTTGGGCCGGAAGTCAGAGATGAAGATCCCGATATCGACGTCCCGGCTGTAGGAGATGACGCCGCACTGCCGGACCACCCTGCAGGGGGCAGCAGAGCCAGAGGAAAGGTGATGCGGCCGGCCCAGTGGTTCTGGTGGGGCGGGAACCGAAGTTACCTAGACAGGTGCCGCTGCTGATCCAGAACGGGACGTCCAGCCGGTCCAGGGTCTGCGCCGCAAGCCTCAGCAGCGCCTTCGCTTTCCTCCGGAACTCCACCGCCGCCGCGGACGAGTCGTCTGGGTAGAGCTGCGCACAGAGAGATAGAGAGAGAGATCAGATGACTCCGCACCTGGCTCACCTCAGAACCCACCTGCAGGAAGCTGTGGGCGTCATGGTAACGGCACTCCAGGAACCGGGCCTCCTGCCGCTGCGCCAGGAAGCGGGAAATGTTGCGCGGGACGCGAACGTCCAGGCCGTCCACGACCGTCAGCAGCAGTTCCGGCCTGCAGGGGGCGACACAGAAGTGATGTCACATCCAGGTGACGTCACAGTAACATGACCCCCACCTGAAGGCGCTGACCTATCGTAGGCCCCGGCATGGCGCCCATAGTCCAGCAGCCTGAAGGGGGCAAAGGTCGGGTCCGCGGTAGCCTTGAGGCGCAGGGCGCCGTGCCACAAGTAGCCCCCGCTGCGCTCGTACAGCAGCACCACCTGCAGACAAGGACAGCTACTGCAGCAGCCCGACACCGTCCAGAACCAGAACCGGCAGCACCTGAACCCACATGTATAATGTAACCGTGGAGACGGAACAGGAAGTGCAGCGGGATCTCTTCTCCTGACAGGGTGTCCAGGCTGGCCAGTCGGGGGTCGCGACCTCTCACCTCCAGCAGCTGGAAGCCCTTCTGCTCAGCAGCCAATAGGAAGCCAGGCTGCACAGAGACGGAGGCGTCAACAGGAAGCTGTGTTCTCCGTCAGGAAGCCGGAGCCTGAAGGCGGCGCACTCACGCTGAGCTGCCATTGGCTAGCCGACAAAGCGAAGGACGTGATTGGCCGGCCGGTGCACAGGAAGCTGCAGTGCGGCTCACGCATCCCCAGGTCCTGCTGCCGCAAAGCATCCTGGGAGAGCAGAGCGAGCGCGGCGCTGTCGGCCAGGAACAGCGGCATCCGGAAGAACTGGGCCAGCGCCAAGAACTTCTTCAGGTTCTGCTGCAGATAGAGAAAACCGGGTCAGGGTCTGGTGGAGCCGGACCGGGTCGGCGCCGTTTCTGACTCACCCATTGGACCTGGCTGGACGTCACATGACCTGCGGGGTCCAGCAGGTGGAGGCCCCGTTCCTGCAGAACACACAGAACCGTTAGTCCGGGTCCAGTTGATGATCAGACCAGGTCTCTCTGAACTGAACCCGTCTGAGGGTCCAGAACTCTCACTCCACTGGCAAAGGTCCGACTATGGTTCTGCACCAGAACCAGGACTGACTCAGTTACAGAGCTAGGACTTCCTGCTGCCAACCCGTTTGGGTCCGCGTTCAGTCCTGTAACCGGGTCAGAACTTTGGGTTGTTCACTTGTTAAATAAAAGGGTTCAATTAAAATGATCTGGGCTTTGACTACCATCCCAGGATTCCTAAGCCTGTCCTTTTGGTTCTGCTGGTACCTTTTGGGTCGGATTTTCAGGTTGGTTCTCAATTTGCCTCTGGTCCGCGGGCACCCCCTAGTGGTCAGCGAGGTACTGCAGGTAAACAAACTGTTTATTTGGTGTGGCGACAGCGAGGCGCAGCATCTTAAATCAAATGATTTATGTCTGTCGACTGGTGCGAAAAAAAAGTTACAAATAAACCTAAAATGTTAGAGCATCAGCAGTGAAGCCAGAGACGGTTTTGATTTCCATCAGTGGTTCGGACTGTTCATGCTTTTATTGTGGCAGTCTCATTTACTAACAGCGCCACCTTCACATGAGGAGGAACAAAGACAGCGAGTCTCATGTTTTCATGTCAGGTCGTGTTGTTGTTGCAGGACGGGATTCAGAGAAGTCGGTTTTTGTTCAACTAAACATCAATTTGATAAATCAGCTCTGATATATATAAACTAAATATTTTTATACCCGTTATAATCTGAAAATCTACAGATTATTTTGTCTCTGAAAACTTCTCCTGTATTTCACTGGCAGCAGCTTGAGTTTTTCCTTCCACACAATTACTAAGGGTTTATTCACAGCAGATGTCCGGTGGACTCGGTTCTATTAGGGACTAAAGTTGTTACCTTTTCAGAACTGTAGTTCGCATTCACACTGCACTGAAACTAAGTGAAAAAGCTGTTCCCCCCGTCGCCTGTGGGGGCGCTGCACCTACAACTACTGAAGGAATCGACTCCAACCCTCTGAAGAAGACCAGCCACTTTCTTCTTCACAAAAAGGAAACGGAGCGGTGTCAGATTTTAGGATTTCTTCACTGATCTACATTATTAGTTTGTTGATGGAGCAAAACTAAACCATCTGGAGCAGGAATCACAGAACGATGGCAGCGCCTTTATTTCTGATAGATATAAACAGTTTATAGATATAAATCTGTAAACAGTTTATAGATATAAATCTGTAAACAGTTTATAGATATAAATCTGTAAACAGTTTATAGATATAAATCTGTAAACAGTTTATAGATATAAATCTGTAAACAGTTTATAGATATAAATCTGTAAACAGTTTATAGATATAAATCTGTAAACAGTTTATAGATATAAATCTGTAAACAGTTTATAGATATAAATCTGTAAACAGTTTATAGATATAAATCTGTAAACAGTTTATAGATATAAATCTGTAAACAGTTTATAGATATAAATCTGTAAACAGTTTATAGATATAAATCTGTAACAGTTTATAGATATAAATCTGTAAACAGTTTATAGATATAAATCTAATATAAATCCGGGTCTGGTTTCTGTCAAGATGCAGGAACTAAGCAAATTGCTCCATCCTGTTTGATGATGATGATCAAACATTCAGGTAATTAGTTCAGTTTTTTTTTATTAAAGGGTTAAAAATGACAGCGGCTGCAGAGCGCCATGGCAACGGGACAATAAGCTGATCAAATGTAAAACAACTTCAGATCATTTATATTTTGCTTTTCCTTGCTTGGTGTCGGCACGCAAACCCGTCGATATGACAACTGAGAGCAATATATTACCCAGAATGCCCTGCACCGTCGCTAACTTCCTGCTGCTGAAGCGTCTCTGGTCAGTTGCATTCAGACCGGTTTAGAGTCCACTAGAACCGGACCGAGACAGTTCGGTTTTAAGTCAATCCAAACTTGCATCCAGGGCTTCCGAGACAAACGGACCGGAGTCTGATTCTGGTCCTGGGTTGGTCTGAACGCATCAGCTGCAAAATATCATCTCAGCCAACAGCGCCCCCTGTGGGCCAGCGAGTTGAGGAGGAGTTCATGCCTCCACCTCTACCGTGCAGGAACCAACAGAACTGTTCTGATCGGTCCAAATTCCTCAAACAGAAGAGGGGGTGAGGCTGAGGATCTGGACCGGAACCAGAACCAACCGGAACCAGCTGTTCTGCATCAGGTGACCCATTCAGGTGAACACGGACTCTCTTTAACACAGCACATCTTACCTGAGCGGGGAGTCCCGCCCCTCACCTTGCTGACGTAGTTCCGGTAGTAGTAGAGCTGCAGCAGCAGGAAGGTGCAGCTGCAGGCGAGCAGCAGCACAAACACGAAGGTTCGGTTCACACGAGGCATCCGGGACCGAGCCGTTCATGACGTCACTACCGAGCTGACCTAACGCGGCGACGGCTGGAAACAGTCCGGCGCCATCTTTAATGTTCAGCCGAGAAGAAGCTGCTCATTTCCTGCCAGCCCCTTCACAGTAAAAGTCCCGCCTTCCTGTTTGAAAAGAGTGACTTCATTCATCAAATGACTGAATTCTGCTGAGCTGGACCCAGCCGATCAGAACCGACTCTGGTTCTGATCCAACACGCAAAGGAACGGCTGGTGGGTTATAAATACATCTATTCATTTCAGTAACAGAGAAATTGTCTCAAAATACCTGAGGAGGAGTTATGGATCTATAATCCATAAGCATCTTTGGATGGTTTTATCTGTTTGATTAATGAAACGCAGAAAGAAAATGACTGTGCATCTCAGTTTGTTTGTAAATATGTGGTCATCTACACAAATATGACGAAATGACAAATTAAAATTTCACACAATTTCTACAGATGTTACATTTCTACACACAGATTTTTTAACTTCACCCTCATAAATCTGATAATTAGGAATCCAAACCTACAAACATTAGATAAGTAGACCAAACAGATCCGCTTACAGTGCAGAAAGATTTTTGAGATTTATTTCAGCTTCCAACAAACTCCAAGCAAAACTCAGATGTGCAGCTTTCCACCAACGCATTGATGCACAAATAAAAGGCATAGAAGAAGATTTGAATTTGTAAATAACTACAACATTTGTAGAAATTGTAAATGTGTGTGTACTTTTATTTTTCTTCATATTTGTGCATTTGACCACATATTTACAAGTGAACTGAGTTACAACCATCCAAAGTTACTAATGAATGACAAATCCAGTTTGACACACACACAGGTATTTTGAGACAATTTTCACTCTGTATGATTATGTTATTTTATCAATAAAGGTCCAGTTTTGATTTATTTCACCTATAATTTCATTTTTAGTAAAATGTATTTCCACACCAAACAAGTTGACAGAGACTAGAGTCATCCAGGCAACAAGCAGCTGGCCCGGTTCTGGTCCAAACTGCAGCAGGATCATAAGAAAAAGTTCTGGAAGGAACCAGAAAGAATCTATTTACCGTAATAAGTCAGAACCACGACTGATTTCTAAATGACAGCAGCAGATGGAACCTGAGAGCAGAAGGTGATGTAGGGTCAGAGGTCATCTAGGTCATCTCATCAGCAAGAGGTCGGGGTCACATTTATTAATGAACAGGGTTTATTTCTGGAAGAGAACCTGAGTCTGTGTGGGGAAGGAGACCAGATTATAATCTGCTCATGAAAATGCTCAGAATATTAATCTGAGCATTTTCTCTGCTCCCGGTCAGAACCAGGTCCAAATCATCACAGAAGGGTCAGCAACACACTGTCTCACACGCGCACGCACGCATGCACACACACACACACACACACACACACATAAATTCACATCTACACACACATGCACACACACACGCAGAAGCACACACATGTGCACACACACTCACACACACAGTAGCTGTGCGGACCGGCAGGACGCAGCCGGTCCTCACAGCGATAGTAACCCTCTTCCCTCTCACACACAGAAACAAGATGGCGGAGCACAGCAGCCGCTGCGGCTCCTCAACCAGGCGGGTTCAGTAGAACTTTTCGGGACTTTGTTGAACCCCATTTCTCCCGTCCGAACCGGATTCATGAGCTCCCCGAACCGGCTCTGACGGCCCGTTCCCCGGCTGGTTGCGTCTGCCCGCCGCCTGAAGCCCGGGTCACCGAGAAGGTAGGAGCTGTTAGCCTAGCTGCTAGCTGGCCTCTTGTTTTGGTTCCGGACCGGCGTTTGGACCGAAGCGAGAACGGTTCGGGACAGGTCCCGGTCCACCAGGACCCGCTGACAGGATCCGGAGTTTCTGCAAATAGAGGAGGCGGATTTTGGTTGTGGGAAAAACCTGGAATGAGTCGCTGCGGAGTTAGCAGGAGCTAAAGCTACACAGTAGTACTGCTGGAGTACTGCAGTAATACTACTGTGTAGACCCTTGACTGTAGTACTACTACAGTACTGTTATATATTTAGCTGCTGTAGTTTTTATGTCTTTTGAAAACTTCAGTGTTAAATAAAACCTGCAAATAAATAAAAGTGAATTTCAAAAGATTATTAGAGCTTTTCCCCAAAAAAATTTTATGTTCAACTAAATGTTTTTATGAGATCCCTGATTACAGACTCTTGACCTCTGACCTTCTGATTAAGGTCAGATAATAAACTCAAAAACTAAAAATTAGGGAATGCTTTACTAGTACTGTGGTCCTATTGTATCAAATCCAAATTTTATATCTCATTTCTTCTCAAAGGTTCAAAGGGAAAATGAGAAGAAATGATTTAAATCTTCCTCCAAAAGCTTCCAAACCTTTTCAGGTGTTTAATGCAGGGGCGTCACCATCCAGTCCTGGAGGGCCGGTGCCCTGCAAGCTTTAGATGAGCCTCTGCTGCAGCACCTGAATAGAATAATAGGTGATGAAGGCTCTGCAGAACAAGGAGGAGGAAATGAAGCCATTTCATTCCTGTGTTTTGAATGTCCTGCAGCATTCCCTACTGCAGGACAGCGTCCCTAAGGACTGGAGTTTGACAGCCCTGGTCTAATGAATCCTCAGATTGGATTTGCTGTTGATGATAATATTTGTTTATTTTGTGGCGGTGATATTGAACATCTTCTCTATGCATGTGTGTTATGATGTTCACTACTGGCTTTTCCCTAAAATTCCAAACTTACTTGAATTTTCTAAGATACATTATTATTGGGAGAAAAGAAAATTAATGTGAAAAGTAACTAAATGTAATAATTATCCTGGGCAAGTTTTTCATTCATAAATGTTGTTTTCTTAAAGCCAGACCATCTTCCCCACTTTTCACAAGGAACTCTGCAGCCTTTTCTTATTTCTAAAATTCATGGCCAAACAACCAGATGCAGAACTGAATAAAATAATAAACAATTTGAAACTGCTGGAAACCCTGATGGCCTGTTTTGTTCTGTTCTTTCTGTCCGTATGGAAGCAGACTGGGTCGGCTTCTTCTGATGCCAATACCATGTTTGTTGTACATGATGGAAATAAAAAATACAAATAAAAGTGCAGCTGCTGTAGGAAGGAGCTTCCGGTGGATGTGGAGGCTTTTATTTTGTAGTAGTTGGACAGGAAGCGGTTGGGAATCGAATCGGGACCATTCAATGGGCCGTCTGACGACAGTTTAGTCTGATTTAAAAAGAAATATTCAATATGCCGAGAAACGCTGTTACCATGAAACACATTTACATCCCAGATCAGCAGGAAAATAATTCAGCATGAATCCGACATATTTGTCATTTGCAACATGGCTGACCATTGGGAGGTTTTCATTGGGCCATGCAAACTCCGCCCTCCCCTCAGTAGCCCCGCCCAGCTCAGGTCCATAGCGCCGGGCTGTTCCAGGGTTATGCCTGTCACAATAAATCAATAAATCAATTAATCGCATAAAAATGAAAATGATCATTTAAATTGATGGGCTTTATGGTTTCTTCCTGCCTCTTTCTGTTGATGACACCCGGTGACCCTGGGTGAGGTTGAAGTGAAGGTCGTCGGATTTGCCCGTCTATCTGAATCGAATGATTATTTCGATATATATCATACAGACTGAAGTGAAGTTTTTATTTCCATTTGATTTTATGTTGTTTAGTTTTTATTCATGAAGATGGAGACTGAGAGTCCATATTATTTTGGTTTTTGGTTGATTTGTTTATTTTATTTACCAGTTCCAGTGTTTAGTGTTCCTTTCAAAATAAAGTATCTAGTTTTTTAGGATGTGTTTACATTGTTATGTCATTACCATTACATCATTTTAAAATGGACTTCAAACAATATTATCGTTTATCGCAATAATTTTTGAGACAATTAATCGCTCAGGCCTGAGTTGATGGTTTTGAATCGGAACATGGGTCGGTTCTGTTCCGGTTCCGTTGGGTTGACCAGTCAGCAGTGTGTTGTTCATTTGTGTTGTGTAGAAATGATAAAGTCAGAACCAGGTTCCTGATGGAAACGCTGAGAGGATTCAATCATTAATTAATAATCTGTGTAGTCGCTCATCAGAACCGGTCCGCTCGGACTACTGAGCATGCTCAGCTGGACGGCCCACGGATGACACTACTGGCTGGAGGTCAGAGGTCACCAGACATGATGTCAGCTGGTTCTGGACTGGTTCTGCTGGTTCTGGTTCTGCTGGTTCTGGTTCTTGTGGTTCTGGTTCAGCTGGTTCTGGACTGGTTCTGGTTCTGCTGGTTCTGGTTCTTGTGGTTCTGGTTCAGCTGGTTCTGGTTCTGAACTGGTTCTGGACTGGTTCTGGTTCTGCTCGTTCTGGTTCTTGTGGTTCTGATTCAGCTGGTTCTGGTCCTGCTGGTTCTGGACTGGTTCTGGTTCTGCTCGTTCTGGTTCTTGTGGTTCTGATTCAGCTGGTTCTGGTCCTGCTGGTTCTGGACTGGTTCTGGTTCTGGTCCGGTGTATGTAACCCAGTCAGTCAGCCTGCAGTGCTGCAGCAGAGCATGCTGGGAGGAGGGGGTGCTGTGCTCCCCCTCCCTCTCTGCCTCTGGGAGGCCGGCTCCTGATTGGCTGCCGGCCGATCAGCTGACCCGCTCCAGTCGGAGACGGAGGCTGATGGAGGCGACAGCGATGGGTGAGCTGCCATTTTCTCTTTCTTTATCCTCCGTCCAGCATCCCTCCATCTGCCAGGGGTGTCCATTGTTCTCCGGGGTGAGGGGGGGTCTAATTCATTCATTCATTCATTCATTCATTCATTCATTGATGCTCCCTGATGGAGGAGGAGGGGGGGTTAGATGGTGGAGAGAGGAAAATGGCCGCCTGCTGGGGGTAGAGAATCAGCTGCTATTGATCGGAGCCGTGACATCATCAGTATTGATCCGGTGATAGGCTCTGATGTCAGTGTGCAGGAACCAGAACCATCCAGAACTTTGCTGCAGGATCTGGTCCTGACCCAGATCCATGCAGAGGATGCATGAACTAACCGGTTCTGGTTAGCAAATCCTTCAAAATGAAAGACTGTTTAGTAGAACTGATGTCTACCAGCTGTGGGTTGACCTTTGACCTGTGCGGCTTAGGTCTGAGGCAGAGCGTCCATCATGGCGGCGGCGTCCTACGACCAGCTGCTGAGGCAGGTGGAGGTGCTGAAGATGGAGAACTCCAACCTGAGACAGGAGCTGCAGGACAACTCCAACCACCTGACCAAGCTGGAGACGGAGGCGTCCAACATGAAGGTAGGAAGAGGAGGCGGGGTCTCTCTCGCTCGCCCTCTCTCTCGCTCGCCCCAGGATAGTCCAATCACGCGCTGCGCTATTAGAAAGAGCTTTTTGTTCAGAGTGGGATGTCTCTTTCTATGTGGATCTTTGGAAGGAACCAGAAAATCGGTCAGAGTGAGCGCTCTGTCTGCATCTCTTCTTTTCCTTGGTGTGTCCCTCTGGGTCTGGTTCCTGGTTCTGATCCAGTTCTGGTCTCTGGCTCATTGTTGTTTTGTCCTTCCTGTCTATGGGAACTCTGACTTCCTGTTTCCTGTTTGCTGCTCTGTGTTAAGTGTGTGTTATTGTCCCAGTGTGTGTGTGATGGTTCTGTCTGAGCGCTGCTGGCTGATCGTGGTTAGCCCCGCCTCCTGCCTCGGCCCCACTTCCTGTCACTTCCTGTCTGGGATTCCCAGCCAGTCACGGAGCGCTGCTCTTTGTGTCCAACAGGAAGTGCTGAAGCAGCTGCAGGGCACCATAGAAGAAGAGTCTGGGGAGGCGTCCGGCTCCAGCTGGAGCTCATAGAGCGACTGAAAGGTGAGGAGAACCGGGTCGGCCTGCCGCGGGCCTGGTTCTGGTTCGGACAGCTCCCTCACCGGGCTCTTCTTGCAGAGATGAGTTTAGACCCATCCGGCTTCAGGACCAGAACCAGGGCTCCTCCACCTGCTTCGTCGTCCTCCAGCTCTGCCTCCTCTTCCTCTGGAACGATGGCGGGAGCCGCGGCGGGAGCCGCCGGGGCCCAGGGGCCGAACCCGGCCGCCTTCCCCAGGAGAGGAGCTGCGACTGCGGGGAGAGACAGCCACGACCGCTGCCTGGAGGAGCTGGAGAAGGAGAAGTACTGACTCCTACACTACTGTGTTTACAGAAGGCTCCTGTTAACAGATGAACTGAATTGTAACCCTGAATCAAACCAATTCTTCTAGATATTAGATCATGAAAAAATCAGTTAGAACTTGTTGAGAGCTTTCTGTTTTAGCGGGGCAGCTTTTATAGTCATTACGGTAGTGGCAAAAGAAACCAGCAGTGCATGTTCGGTCGTACCAGGTAATGCGCTCAAACCGGCTCCAACCAGCCGCTAAACTTTGTAACAAGCCGTTAACTAGAAAACACACGAGAAGAGGAGACGAAGAACCGAAAGCTGAGGCGGAGAAACGGGCGGAGAAGTCCAGCCGGGTGGGACCCAAGCAGGACAGAAAACTGACATGGAGGGGTTAAACCTACACAAGTAGAAACTGAACAAATATGGCGGCGCCTGACAAAGAACCATGGAGAACAGAGTATTTAATCCGGATGAACACAGACCGAGCCCATCTGATCAGAACCTGAGGCAAAGCAAACGGACCCACAGAAACCAGCGCTAAGGCCAGACTATCACCAGTCAGTACCGAGGGTTCTGGGTCAGTACCGAGGGTTCTGGGTCAGCTCAGAGGGTTCTGGGTCAGCGCCGAGGGTTCTGGGTCAGCACAGAGGGATCTGGGTCAGTACCGAGGGTTCTGGGTCAGTACCGAGGGTTCTGGGTCAGAGCAGAGGGTTCTGGGTCAGCACCGACGGTTCTGGGTCAGTACCGAGGGTTCTGGGTCAGCACCGAGGGTTCTGGGTCAGTACCGAGGGTTCTGGGTCAGCGCAGAGGGTTCTGGGTCAGCGCAGAGGGTTCTGGGTCAGCGCAGAGGGTTCTGGGTCAGCGCAGAGGGTTCTGGGTCAGCGCAGAGGGTTCTGGGTCAGCACCGACGGTTCTGGGTCAGTACCGAGGGTTCTGGGTCAGCACCGACGGTTCTGGGTCAGTACCGAGGGTTCTGGGTCAGCGCAGAGGGTTCTGGGTCAGCGCAGAGGGTTCTGGGTCAGCTCAGAGGGTTCTGGGTCAGAGCAGAGGGTTCTGGGTCAGCGCAGAGGGTTCTGGGTCAGCGCAGAGGGTTCTGGGTCAGTACCGAGGGTTCTGGGTCAGAGCAGAGGGTTCTGGGTCAGAGCAGAGGGTTCTGGGTCAGCGCAGAGGGTTCTGGGTCAGAGCAGAGGGTTCTGGGTCAGAGCAGAGGGTTCTGGGTCAGCACAGAGGGTTCTGGGTCAGCACAGAGGGTTCTGGGTCAGTACCGAGGGTTCTGGGTCAGCACCGAGGGTTCTGGGTCAGCACCGACGGTTCTGGGTCAGTACCGAGGGTTCTGGGTCAGCACCGAGGGTTCTGGGTCAGTACCGAGGGTTCTGGGTCAGCGCAGAGGGTTCTGGGTCAGCGCAGAGGGTTCTGGGTCAGCACAGAGGGATCTGGGTCAGTACCGAGGGTTCTGGGTCAGCACAGAGGGATCTGGGTCAGCACAGAGGGATCTGGGTCAGTACCGAGGGTTCTGGGTCAGCGCAGAGGGTTCTGGGTCAGCGCAGAGGGTTCTGGGTCAGCACCGAGGGTTCTGGGTCAGTACCGAGGGTTCTGGGTCAGCGCAGAGGGTTCTGGGTCAGCGCAGAGGGTTCTGGGTCAGCACAGAGGGATCTGGGTCAGTACCGAGGGTTCTGGGTCAGCACAGAGGGATCTGGGTCAGCACCGAGGGTTCTGGGTCAGTACCGAGGGTTCTGGGTCAGCGCAGAGGGTTCTGGGTCAGCGCAGAGGGTTCTGGGTCAGTACCGACGGTTCTGGGTCAGCGCAGAGGGTTCTGGGTCAGCACCGAGGGTTCTGGGTCAGTACCGAGGGTTCTGGGTCAGCGCAGAGGGTTCTGGGTCAGCGCAGAGGGTTCTGGGTCAGCACAGAGGGATCTGGGTCAGTACCGAGGGTTCTGGGTCAGCACAGAGGGATCTGGGTCAGCACAGAGGGTTCTGGGTCAGTACCGAGGGTTCTGGGTCAGCACAGAGGGATCTGGGTCAGCGCAGAGGGTTCTGGGTCAGCGCAGAGGGTTCTGGGTCAGCGCAGAGGGTTCTGGGTCAGCGCAGAGGGTTCTGGGTCAGCGCAGAGGGTTCTGGGTCAGCGCAGAGGGTTCTGGGTCAGCGCAGAGGGTTCTGGGTCAGCGCAGAGGGTTCTGGGTCAGCGCAGAGGGTTCTGGGTCAGCGCAGAGGGTTCTGGGTCAGCGCAGAGGGTTCTGGGTCAGCGCAGAGGGTTCTGGGTCAGCGCAGAGGGTTCTGGGTCAGCGCAGAGGGTTCTGGGTCAGCGCAGAGGGTTCTGGGTCAGTACCGAGGGTTCTGGGTCAGCGCAGAGGGCTCTGGGTCAGTACCGAGGGTTCTGGGTCAGTACCGAGGGTTCTGTGTCAGCACAGAGGGTTCTACACTCTGACTCTCCTGTGATTGGCTGCTGGCTCTCTTCAGGTCCCTCCTATTGGCTGAGCTGGAGAAGGAGGAGAAGGAGAAGGATTGGTACTACGCTCAGCTTCAGAACCTCACCAAGAGGATCGACAGCCTGCCGCTCACCGAGAACGTAAGCAGACCCAGTGCATGAGTGCAGAGCATGCTGGGAGATGTAGTAGTGATGAGTGTCTGTCTGTACCAGTTCACGCTGCAGACAGACATGAGTCGCCGTCAGCTGGAGTTCGAGGCTCGCCAGATCCGCTCAGCCATGGAGGAGCAGCTGGGGTCCTGTCAGGAGATGGAGAGGAGAGCTCAGGTACGACAGGTCACCTGGAGGTCACCTGGAGGTCACCTGGAGGACAGTGTTGGTTTAGACTCATCTCATAAGCTCTGTGTGTATGTTTTCAGGCTCGTGTGTCTCGTATTCAGCAGATAGAGAAAGACATCGTGAAGCTGGGCGCCCGACTGCAGGTAAGCTCACCTGTTGCTTGCTCAACTGTGTAGCAGTCACCTGTTAGCTGACCAACATGGCGTCTCTGCAGGTGGAGGGCGCTCAGAGTGCAGGGGATGGTAGTGGATTGGCTGGAGCTCAGGTGAGAATGCAATTCAGAGGTTACTACGACATTTGTAACCTCTGATTGGTTAATTGTTTGCTCCATGTTTACTTCCTGGTTTCCTCCTCTAGAACTCCAGCAGCCGATTGGACCAGGAGTCTGCTAATGAGACGAGCTACTCAGTGCCTCGACGAATCACCAGCCACCTTGGAACAAAGGTGTGTGTGTGTGTGTGTGTGTGTTTGTGTGTGTGTGTTTGTGTGTGTGTGTGTGTGTGTGTGTTTGTGTGTGTGTGTGTGTGTTGTGTGTGTATGTGTGTGTATGTGTATGTGTGTGTGTTTGTGTGTGTGTGTGTGTGTGTTTCTGTGTGTGTGTGTGTGTGTGTGTGTGTGTGTGTGTGTTTGTGTGTGTGTGTGTTTGTGTGTGTGTGTGTGTGTGTGTTTGTGTGTGTGTGTGTGTGTTTGTGTGTGTATGTGTGTGTATGTGTATGTGTGTGTGTTTGTGTGGTGTGTGTGTGTGTGTTTGTGTGTGTGTGTGTGTGTTTGTGTGTGTGTGTGTGTTTGTTGTGTGTTTGTGTGTGTGTTGTGTGTATGTGTGTGTGTGTGTGTGTGTGTGTGTTTTGTGTGTGTGTGTGTGTGTTTTCTGTGTGTGTGTGTGTGTGTGTGTGTGTTTCTGTGTGTGTGTGTGTGTGTGTTTTTGTGTGTGTGTGTTTCTGTGTGTGTGTGTGTGTGTGTGTGTGTGTGTGTGTGTGTGTGTGTGTGTTTGCATGCACAGGTGTGTGAAGAGCAGAAGGAGAGTAGGTTCTGTGTCGCCCCCTGCAGGTGGAGATGGTGTACAGCCTGCTGTCCATGCTAGGGACTCATGACAAGGACGACATGTCGCGCACGCTGCTGGCCATGTCCAGCTCGCAGGACTCCTGCATCGCCATGCGCCAGTCTGGCTGCCTGCCGCTGCTCATCCAGCTGCTGCATGGCAACGACAAGGACTCCCTGTTGCTAGGTAACCACCGCGACCACGGCCCCCCTCCTCGTGTCGCCGTCGGTGTTCACGCCTATGCGGTCTCCTAGGTAACTCTCGCGGAAGCAAAGAGGCACGAGCGCGGGCGTCGGCCGCTCTGCATAACATCGTCCACAGCCAACCAGACGACAAGCGAGGGCGGCGCGAGATCCGAGTGCTGCACCTGCTGGAGCAGGTCCGCCATTACTGCGAGGCGTGCTGGAGCTGGCAGGAGAGCCACGAGAGGGGCGTCGACCAGGAGGACAACCCAGTGAGTCCGGTGGCATGACCGGGTGCTGCGCCGTGTAGCAGAGTGCGGCACCTGGCCTTGTGCATAGAGCACGGCTGGGCTACTCCAGGCCCGGAGGGCTGGTCTGCAGCAACTTTTAGATGTATCTGTACTTCAGCACACCGGAGTCAAATAATGAGGTCATTAGCAGGACTCTGGAGAACCGGACTGTTCTTAGGACGTGATTCAGCTGCTGGATTCAAGTTTGTCTCTCTTAGACTGAGAGACGTCTAAGAGCCGCAGGACACCGG
This sequence comes from Poeciliopsis prolifica, assembly GCF_027474105.1. Taxonomy (NCBI): domain Eukaryota; kingdom Metazoa; phylum Chordata; class Actinopteri; order Cyprinodontiformes; family Poeciliidae; genus Poeciliopsis; species Poeciliopsis prolifica. The sequence goes on along the minus strand of NW_026562587.1, from coordinate 130,827 downwards.
CCCTCCAGGACCAGGATACTTATGTGTAGCATGGAGATAGGTAGCATAGCGATAGGTAGCATAGGATGCCTAGCATGGAGATAGGTAGCATAGCGATAGGTAGCATAGGATGCCTAGCATGGAGATAGGTAGCATAGCGATGCATAGCATATGATGCATAGCATATGATGTGTAGCATACGATGCCTAGCATAGCCTAGTTGTGTCCTGATGTGTGATGTCTTTGCAGTGCCGTCTCCTGTGGAGCATCAGATCTGCCCCGCCGTCTGCGTTCTCATGAAGCTGTCCTTTGACGAGGAGCACCGCCACGCCATGAATGAACTGGGTAGGTTCTAACCCTGTTCTGACCAGGTTCAAATCAGGTTCTGATCTGGTTCTGACCTGGTTCTGTGTCTCTGCAGGAGGCCTTCAGGCGGTGGCGGAGCTGTTGCAGGTGGACTGTGAGATGTTTGGTTTGAGCAGCGACCACTACAGCGTCACCCTGAGGCGATACGCAGGCATGGCGCTCACCAACCTCACCTTCGGAGACGTGGCCAATAAGGTACCAGCAGGCTCCTCCATAGAACACAATAAACTGCCTTTGTTGTCCCTGAGCAGCCAATGACGTGCTGCCGTTTCCCATCAGGCCACACTGTGCTCCATGAAGGGCTGCATGAGAGCCATGGTGGCCCAGCTCAAGTCTGAGAGCGAAGACCTTCAGCAGGTACGTTCGGCTGCTCCAGGAAGTAGATCTGGCCCGCTGCTCCGAGAGATAGACAGTGCCTTGCTCTTCCAGGTGATAGCCAGTGTTCTGAGGAACCTGTCGTGGCGTGCCGATGTCAACAGCAAGAAGACGTTGCGTGAGGTCGGCAGCGTGCGAGCACTGATGGGCTGTGCTCTTGAAGTGCAGAAGGTACAAACAAATGCTCCCCTGATCCCAGAGCTCTGCTGAGCATGCTCAGTCTGCTGCTTCTCACCGCTCTTCCTGGTGTTGCAGGAGTCGACGCTGAAGTCCGTACTGAGTGCACTCTGGAACCTGTCGGCCCACTGCACGGAGAACAAGGCGGACATCTGCGCGGTGGACGGCGCTCTGGCCTTCCTGGTGGGAACTCTCACGCACCGCAGCCACACCAACACGCTCGCCATCATCGAGAGCGGCGGAGGGATCCTGCGCAATGTCTCCAGCCTCATCGCCACCAATGAGGCGCACAGGTAACCCCGCTGCTCCTGAGGAGGCGGGGCACGGTGGCAGGAGGCGTGCTGAATCGCTGTGTCTCGTCTTGCAGGCAGATTCTGCGGGAGCACGGCTGCCTGCCGACTCTGCTTCAGCACCTGAAGTCGCACAGCCTGACTATCGTGTCCAACGCTTGCGGCACGCTGTGGAACCTGTCGGCGCGAGATGCCCGTGACCAGGAGACGCTGTGGGAGCTGGGGCCGTGGGGATGCTGCGCAATCTCATCCACTCCCGCCACAAGATGATTGCCATGGGCAGCGCCGCCGCCTTGCGCAACCTAATGGCCAACCGCCCCGCGCGCTACAAGGACGCCAGTGTGGTGTCGCCCGGCGCCGGCGCACCGTCGCTCCATGCCCGCAAGCAGAAAGCGCTGTTTGAGGAGCTGGACGCCCAGCAGCTGTCAGAGACCTTCGACAAACATCGACAACCTGAGCCCCAAAGCCGCCAACAGGAAGGGGCGGAGCTGCAACGGCGCCGGAGGCAGCGCCACACGCTCCTACACCAACACGCCGGTGCTGTCCAGCCCGAAAGGCAGCGAGGGAGCAAAAAGAGCGAGCGAGGAGGGTGGCGTACGCACGGCCCGCATTCCCGCCCAGCGTGCGCGCCTCCAGCGATAGCCTCAACAGCGTGACCAGCACTGATGGCTACGGCAACCGCGGCAAGACCAAGCCGTCCTCCGACGTCTTCTACTCCTCTGACGAGAGCGCCGCCAACAAGTGCTGCGTCTACAGGAAGTACCCGGCCGACCTGGCGCACAAGATCCGCAGCGCCAACCACATGGCAGACGATGACGGCGCCGAGCTGGACACTCCCATCAACTACAGCCTGAAATACTCGGACGAGCAGCTGAACTCGGGGCGGCAGAGTCCGAGCCAGGACGGCGAGCCGGACGCCCGGCTGCGCCGAGGGAACGGCGGCGAAGGAGGGCAGAGCGGCGGCATGGCGGCGGGGCAACCGCCACGATACGTCGACGTCTCGGCAACGTCCTCCTACGGCGGCGACGCCGTACCGGAGCAGCCCATCGACTACAGCCTGAAGTATGGAGATGAGTCGGCGCGCAAAGAGACTGCCATCCCCTCGCTAGCTCCTCCCACTTCCTCCTCCGCCAACAAGCTCCGCCCCCTGCCGTCCACCGCGCGCTCTGCTGCCAAGAGCCACCAGGAGTCTACGCAGACGTACTGTGTGGAGGATACGCCCATCTGCTTCTCCAGGGGCAGCTCCCTATCGTCTCTGTCCTCTGAGGAAGATGAGGATGCTGCCGATGTGGTGAGGAAGAGTAAAGGCAGCGACTACCCCACACTTCCTGTCAGCGAGAAAGATGCTCAGGAGCAGCAGCAACGGCAGCAGAAGGAGGCGGAGAGTCAAACGTCGGCCGTGCCGTCCACAAGGGGACGCAGGGGCCACCACCACCACCACCACGGCCACCATCATCACCATCACCACCACGTGACCTCATCGGGCGCCAGGACTCCCAAAAGCCCGCCAGAGCCGCCGTACGCGCAAGAGACGCCGCTGATGTTCAGCCGCTGCACGTCGGTCAGCTCGCTGGACAGCTTCTCCACGTCGTCCATCGCCAGCTCGGTGCGCTCCAGCGAGCCGTGCAGCAGCGAGCCGAGCGGCGTGGTGAGCCCCAGCGACTTGCCCGACAGCCCGGGCCAGACCATGCCGCCCAGTCGCGCCAAGACGCCGCCGCCCACCCGGGGCGATGCGTCGACACAGGGCGCCAAGAAGGAGGAGGAGGGGGACGTGCTGCTGCACTTTGCTACGGAGAGCACACCGCACGGCTTTTCCCGCGCCTCCAGTCTGAGCGCGCTCAGTCTGGACGAGCCGTACATTGCGGCCGAGATGAAGGAGGCGGCGGCGGGCGGCGAGGAGACGAAGCCGATGCCTCTCAAGCCCATTCTGGACGAATCTGACGACGACAACGAGATCCTGGTGGCGTGCATCAACATGGCCATGCCCAAGTCCTCCCAGAAGCCCAAGAAGCCTCCACCAGCAGCGCCACGGAAACCCAGCCAGCTTCCTGTCTACAAGCTCCTCCCACCGCAGAGCCGGCCGCCACCACCGCAAAGGAAGGAGGTGCCACCATTGCCGGAGGAAGTGCCCCGTGTTTACTGCGTGGAGGGAACGCCGCTCAACTTCTCCACCGCCACGTCGCTCAGCGACCTCACCATCGACTCGCCACCCAATGAGGAGGCGGCTCCACCCCCGTCGGCCCCCAGGACCCGGCCGGCGGTCCCAGAGGGTGAGAACGGCGACGACATCTTGGCCGAGTGCATCAGCGCTGCCATGCCCAAAGCCAAGCCCCGCAAGCCAATAAGAACACCAGACAGCGGCGAGCGCTGCCAAGCCCCGCCCCCGACCATGTCTCCGCCAACACCGCCGCAGGTGAAAAAGAAGCCCACCTCCCCGTGAAGCCCATGCCTCAGCGGGCGCCATATGGTGTCGTCGCAGCGACAGCCACCAAACCTAAGCCGGGATTCGCCTTCGACTCGCCTCGCCACTACACGCCAATCGAGGGGACGCCATGTTGCTTCTCACGCAACGACTCGCTGAGCTCTCTGGACTTCGAAGAAGACGAGGCCGGCGAGAAGGACGGCGAGGACAGAAAGAGCAAGGAGGAGGAAAACAGGAAGCGGAAGCAGCAGACAGTCGCCATCTACCCCCGCACCAAACCGCCGGCCAATCAGACGGTGGCGGACGAGAAGCAGAAGTTCGCCATGGAAGACACGCCCGTCTGCTTCTCCAGGAACCCGTCACTGAGCTCGCTGAGCGACATCGACCAGGAGAACAACAACAAGGAGTTCGCCCAGCCGCCGCAGCACGATGAGGAGGAGGAGGAGGAAGAGGCACTTCCTGCTGCTGGACAGGTAGGACAGGAGGAACAGGTGGGACAAGTTGGGAGGGGTCAGCAGGGGTTACATTGAGCAACCCAGAGTACCCAGCATTCCACTGGGCTTCACCACATGTCTGACTGAAGCCATGCCTGGCTGTAAGTCCCTCCCAGGCGTCGGCAGACCCCGACATGCCAACACCAAGCTTGGCGTGCGCCGGTGCGGCCGCCACGCACCGACCGCCGCTGAATATTATTTTATTAGGCCCGAGCAGCTAAGCGCTGCGAAGGCCTATTGTTTCTGTACTGTTTCTTATTAGGCCCGAGCAGCTAAGCGCTGCGAAGGCCTATTGTTTTCCTACTGTTTCTTATTATTATTCTGCCCCCCTAAAGAGGGGCCTTTTTGGGGGCTTTATCATATTCAAAAACTCACCAAACTTGGCGGACGCGTAAAGGGAGTTTCAAAATTTTGTATTTTAAGGTCATCGCAAAAATCCCATAAGAAATGGCTCAATAGCGCCACCTAGAAATTTTCAAAGGACCCTTTGCTATTCACTTACTTTATCCTAGAGACATGAAATTTAGTACACTTGTAGAGCTCCCCAAGATGCTTCAAATTTACAATTAATGTCATAGTGCAAGTATCACAGGAAGTCAGCCATTTTGGATTGAAGGTCCAATTTTGGGGCCATTTTTGCCGTTTACAGCCTTCGTATTTGATCGAACTCCTCCTAGGGATTTCGATTGATCGGCTTCAAACTCGGTCAGTCTGTTCATAAGGCATGTCCCATCTAAAGTTATCAAAACGGTGAGTTTTTGAGTATGCTGAAGGGGGGTTAGCAGGGTCAAGTTCACCTACTCGCCATAAAAAAATAAACTGCTATATCTCCTACACAGAAACTCACAGAGGCACCAAAGTTTCTGTGATTGATCATTATCGGGTCTCCTACAATACCTATGGTCGAATGAGACATCACTTAGGCCACGCCCCATGAGAACAGGAAGTGTCATGTTTTACTGTGGACGGTCGCTATCTGACCCCTTTGACCTCATCAACATGAACTGTGCAAGACACAGAGAACATGTTGGTGTGTGAGGATTCCAACCCCGACCAGCTTTGATGGAGCAGGTGGGCGTGGCGGCGTGGCGAAGTGACCTGTACGCCATCGCCATACGTTTGGCTCTCAATTCCACATTTTCAGGCCCAGCTGCTCCAAACTCACAAGGATGGATCCTAATACACTCCCTTACAGGAATCCATCACAATATTTGGTGGGCGTGGCCTAATTTCTCTATAGCGCCCCCTAGAAAATTTTAAATGATCAGCCCCAAGCCATGCTTTGACCTACAATTACGAAACTTTGTACACATTTGTATCATGTCAGGACTTAAAAGAAAGTCTCTTGGAGCCATGGTCTAAACCCCACAGGAAGTCGGCCATTTTGGATTGAAGTTCAGATTTTGACCCCTTTTTGCCGTTTACAGCCTTCCTATTTGATCGAACTCCTCCTAGAGATTTTGATTGATCGGCTTCAAACTCCGTCAGTCTGTTGATAAGGCATGTCCCATCTAAAGTTATCAAACGGTGAGTTTTTGAGTATGCTGAAGGGGGGTTAGCAGGGTCAAAGTTCACCTACTCCCCCATAAAAAATAACTGCTATATCTCCTACACAGAAACTCACAGAGGCACCAAAGTTACTGTGATTGATCATCATCGGGTGTCCTACAATACCCTATGGTCGAATGATGACATCACTTAGGCCACGCCCCCTGAGAAAGGAAGTGTCATGTTTTACTTTGAATGGTCCCTATCTGACCCCTTTGACCTCATCAACATGAAACTGTGCCCAGACATAGAAGACATGTTGGTGTATTGAGGATTCCAACCCCGACCAGCTTCGATGGAGCAGCTGGGCGTGGCGGCGTGGCGAAGTGACCTGTAACGCCATCGCCATACGTTTGGCTCTCAATTCCACATTTTTGGGCGCAGCTGCTCCAAACTCACAAGGATGGATCTTCATCCACTCCCCGACAGGAATCCATCACAATATTTGTAGGGTGTGGCCTAATTTCTCTATAGCGCCCCTAGAACACTTTAAATGATCAGCCCCAAGCCATGCTTTAACCTACAATTACGAAACTTTGTACACATGTGTACCATGTCAGGACTTACAAAAAGTCTCTTGGAGCCATGGTCTAAATCCCAGAGGAAGTCGGCCATTTTAGATTGAAGTTCAGATTTTGATCCCATTTTTGGCGTTTATAAACCATTTCAGTAATTTGCCACTTGGGGTCAGTATTGCTCCACAAATGAAACAGCAGATAAACAGGATGAAGAACAATATCAGTATTTCGCCAGTAGGTGTCAGTGTTCCTCCACCAATGACAAACAGATCCACGGGCGGATGGGCGCGAAAACTTTGTGAGAGCGTTGCCATGAAATTTCTAAAGGATAGAAATGTCTCAGATAATTTTTGTGGAATTAAATCATGCAGTAAATGTAGCGTTTTCTTACTTCTTCCAAACCATTTCAGTAATTCGCCACTCTGAGTAAGTATTACTCAACAATGAAATAGAGTGCTTTAGAAACACAGCTGAAAATGATGAAAAATGACGAACTGTAGTACTTCGCCATGTGCATACGATCGGCTGTAAATGACACGTGGATCATCCGACTGACGCCAAATTGGATACGTATGACCTTTGTTGACCTCTAAAAAGTACAACAGCATTGAAATATATTTTGACTCCACTGCGCGTCCTACATTAATCCGCCAGCTATATTTCCTCGCTAAACCAATGAATCTGCACCACATTTTTTGCATCGTCAAGGAGCGACTCCGAACGCATCAGTGCGTACCGCCTGGAGGACGGGCGCGGAAACTGCGCAACAACTTCTGTCTTAGCACGTGGTCAGCGTTGATGGAAACTGAGCAACAGCTTCTGCGGTGCGGGCGGAGGAGCTGAAAACTGCGTGAGAGCTTCTGTGGTTGCTGGCGTGAGGCGGCGGTTGCTAGTACCCCGCGGTGGACAATAGGCCGGAGCGGCGCTTGGCTGCGAGGGCCGTTCGAGGCTGCTTGCAGCTTTAATTAGGCCCGAGCAGCTAAGCGCTGCGAAGGCCTATTGTTTTCCTACTGTTTATTATTATTATTATTATTATTATTATTATTAGGCCCGAGCAGCTAAGCGCTGCGAAGGCCTATTGTTTTCCTACTGTTTCTTATTATTATTCTGCCCCCCTAAAGAGGGGCCTTTTTGGGGGCTTTATCATTTTCAAAAACTCACCAAACTTGGCGGACGCGTAAAGGGAGTTTCAAAATTTTGTATTTTAAGGTCATTGCAAAAATCCATAAAAAATGGCTCAATAGCGCCACCTAGAAATTTTCAAAGGACCCTTTGCTATTCACTTACTTTATCCTAGAGACATGAAATTTGGTACACTTGTAGAGCTCCCCAAGATGCTCAAAATTTACAATTAATGTCATAGTGCAAGTATCACAGGAAGTCAGCCATTTTGGATTGAAGGTCCAATTTTGGGGCCATTTTTGCCGTTTACAGCCTTCATATTTGATCGAACTCCTCCTAGGGATTTCCATTGATCGGCTTCAAACTCGGTCAGTCTGTTCATAAGGCATGTCCCATCTAAAGTTATCTAAACGGTGAGTTTTTGAGTATGCTGAAGGGGGGTTAGCAGGGGTCAAAGTTCACCTACTACTCCTAAACTGCACCAACAGTTTTTCTATGATTGATCATCATCGGGTGTCCTACAAGACCCTATGGTCGAATGATGACATGACTTTGGCCACGCCCCCTGAGAACAGGAAGTGTAATGTTTTACTGTGAACTTTCACTATCTGACCCCTTTGACCTCATCAACATGAAACTGTGCCCAGACACAGAAGACATGTTGGTGTATTAAGGATTCCAACCCCAACCAGATTCGATGGAGCAGGTGGGCGTGGCGGCGTGGCGAAGTGACCTGTAACGCCATCGCCATACGTTTTGCTCTCAATTCCACAGTTTCGGTCCCAGCTGCTCCAAACTCACAAGGATGGATCCTCATCCACTCCCCGACAGGAATCCATCACAATATTTGGTGGGCGTGGCCTAATTTCTCTATAGCGCCCCCTAGAAAACTTTAAATGATCAGCCCCAAGCCATGCTTTAACCTACAGTTACAAAACGTTGTACACATGTGTACCTTGTCAGGACTTACAAAAAAGTCTCTGGAGCCATGGTCTAAACCCCACAGGAAGTCGGCCATTTTAGATTGAAGTTCAGATTTTGACCCCATTTTTGCCATTTACAGCCTCCGTATTTGATCGAACTCCTCCTAGGGATTTTGATTGATCGGCTTCAAACTCGGTCAGTCTGTTCATAAGGCATGTCCCATCTGAAGTTATCAAAACGGTGAGTTTTTGAGTATGCTGAAGGGGGATTTGCAGGGGTCAAAGTTCACCTACTCGCCATAAAAAAATAAACTGCTATATCTCCTACACAGAAACTCACAGAGGCACCAAAGTTTCTGTGATTGATCATCATCGGGTGTCCTACAATACCCTATGGTCGAATGATGACATCACTTAGGCCACGCCCCCTCATAAAAGGAAGTGTCATGTTTTACTCTGAATGGTCGCTATCTGACCCCTTTGACCTCTCACAACATGAAACTGTGCCCAGACACAGAAGACATGTGTTGGTTGAGGATTCCAACCCCGACCAGCTTCGATGGAGCAGCTGGGCGTGGCGGCGTGGCGAAGTGACCTGTAACGCCATCGCCATACGTTTGGCTCTCAATTCCACATTTTTGGGCACAGCTGCTCCAAACTCACAAGGATGGATCTTCATCCACTCCCCGACAGGAATCCATCACAATATTTGTAGGGTGTGGCCTAATTTATCTATAGCGCCCCCTAGAAAATTTTAAATGATCAGCCCCAAGCCATGCTTTAACCTACAATTACGAAACTTTGTACACGTGTGTATCTTGTCAGGACTTACAAAAAGTCTCTTGGAGCCATGGTCTAAACCCCAGAGGAAGTCAGCCATTTTAGATTGAAGTTCAGATTTTGATCCCATTTTTGGCGTTTATAAACCATTTCAGTAATTCGCCACTTGGGGTCAGTATTGCTCCACAAATGAAACAGCAGATAAACAGAATGAAGAACAATATCAGTATTTCGCCAGTAGGTGTCAGTGTTCCTCCACCAATGACAAACAGATCCACGGGCGGATGGGCGTGAAAACTTTGTGAGAGCGTTGCCATGAAATTTCTAAAAGGATAGAAATGTCTCAGATAATTTGGTTGAATTAAAACATGCAGTAAATGTAGCGTTTTCTTACTTCTTACAAACCATTTCAGTAATTCGCCACTCTGAGTAAGTATTACTCCAACAATGAAATAGAGTTCTTTAGAAACACAGCTGAAAATGATGAAAAATGACGAACTGTAATACTTCGTCATGTGCATATGATCGGCTGTAAATGACACGTGGATCATCCGACTGACGCCAAATTGGATACGTATGACCTTTGTTGACCTCTAAAGAGAACAACAGCATTGAAATATATTTTGACTCCACTGCGCGTCCTACATTAATCCACCAGCTATATTTCCTCGCTAAACCAATGAATCTGCACCACATTTTTTGCATCGTCAAGGAGCGACTCCGAACGCATCAGTGCGTACCGCCTGGAGGACGGGCGCGGAAACTGCGCAACAACTTCTGTGTTAGCACGTGGCCAGCGTTGATGGAATCTGAGCAACAGCTTCCGCGGTGCGGGCGGAGGAGCTGAAAACTGCGTGAGAGCTTCTGTGGTGGCTGGCGTGAGGCGCTGGTTGCTCGTACCCCGCGGTGGCAATAGGCCGGAGCGGCGCTTGGCTGCGAGGGCCGTTCGAGGCTGCTTGCAGCTTTAATTATTATATTCTCCCTCCAAATGAATTGGCTTTTTGGGGGCTTTATCATATTCAAAAACTCACCAAACTTGGCGGAGGCCTTAAGCCTGTTTCAAATTTACGTATTTTAAAGTCGTCGCAAAAATTCCACAAGAAATGGCTCAATAGCGCCACCTAGAAATTTTCAAAGGACCCTTTGCTATTCACTTACTTCATCATAGAGACATGAAATTTGGTACACTTGTAGAGCTCCCCAAGATGCTCAAAATTTACAATTAATGTCATAGTGCAAGTATCACAGGAAGTCGGCCATTTTGGATTGAAGGTACAATTTTGAGCCCATTTTTGCCATTTACAGCCTTCATATTTGATCGAACTCCTCCTAGGGATTTCCATTGACCGGCTTCAAACTCGTCAGTGTTCATAAGGCATGTCCGATCTAAAGTTATCAAAACGGTGAGTTTTTGAGTATGCTGAAGGGGGGTTAGCAGGGGTCAAAGTTCACCTACTCGCCATAAAAAATAAATTGCTATATCTCCTACACAGAAACTCACAGAGGCACCAAAGTTACTGTAATTAATCATCATTAGCTGCCCTACAATACCCTATGGTCGAATGATGACATCACTTAGGCCACGCCCCCTGAGAACAGGAAGTGTCATGTTTTACTGTGAACTGTCGCTATCTGACCCCTTTGACCTCATCAACATGAAACTGTGCCCAGACACAGAAAACATGTTGGTGTATTGAGGATTCCAACCCCGACCAGCTTCGATGGAGCAGGTGTGGCGTGGCGGCGTGGCAAAGTGACCTGTAACGCCATCGCCATACGTTTGGCTCTCAATTCCACATTTTTTGGGCCCTGCTGCTCCAATTTCACAAAGATGGATCCTCATCCACTCCCCGACAGGAATCCATCACAATATTTGGTGGGCGTAGCCTAATTTCTCTATAGCGCCCCCTAGAACACTTTAAATGATCAGCCCCAAGCCATGCTTTAACCTACAATTACGAAACTTTGTACACGTGTGTACCTTGTCAGGACTTAGAAAAAAGTCTCTTGGAGCCATTGTCTAAACCCCACAGGAAGTCAGCCATTTTGGATTGAAGTTTGGATTTTGACCCATTTTTGCCGTTTACAGCCTTCATATTTGATCGAACTCCTCCTAGGGATTTCGATTGATCGGCTTGAAACTCGGTCAGTCTGTTCATAAGGCATGTCCGATCTAAAGTTATCAAAACGGTGAGTTTTTGAGTATGCTGAAGGGGGGTTAGCAGGGGTCAAAGTTCACCTACTCCCCATAAAAAATAAACTGCTATATCTCCTACACAGAAACTCACAGAGGCACCAAAGTTACTGTGATTGATCATCATCGGGTGTCCTACAATACCCTATGGTCGAATGATGACATCACTTAGGCCACGCCCCCTGAGAAAAGGAAGTGTCATGTTTTACTCTGAATGGTCGCTATCTGACCCCTTTGACCTCATCAACATGAAGCTGTGCCCAGACACAGAAGACATGTTGGTGTGTTGAGGATTCCAACCCCGACCAGCTTCGATGGAGCAGCTGGGCATGGCGGCGTGGCGAAGTGACCTGTAACGCCATCGCCATACGTTTGGCTCTCAATTCCACATTTTGGGCACAGCTGCTCCAAACTCACAAGGATGGATCTTCATCCACTCCCCGACAGGAATCCATCACAATATTTGTAGGGTGTGGCCTAATTTATCTATAGCGCCCCCTAGAAAATTTTAAATGATCAGCCCCAAGCCATGCTTTAACCTACAATTACGAAACTTTGTACACATGTGTACCATGTCAGGACTTACAAAAAAGTCTCTTGGAGCCATGGTCTAAACCCCAGAGGAAGTCGGCCATTTTAGATTGAAGTTCAGATTTTGATCCCATTTTTGGCGTTTATAAACCATTTCAGTAATTCGCCACTTGGGGTCAGTATTGCTCCACAAATGAAACAGCAGATAAACAGGATGAAGAACAATATCAGTATTTCGCCAGTAGGTGTCAGTGTTCCTCCACCAATGACAAACAGATCCACGGGCGGATGGGCGCGAAAACTTTGTGAGAGCGTTGCCATGAAATTTCTAAAAGGATAGAAATGTCTCAGATAATTTTTGTTGAATTAAATCATGCAGTAAATGTAGCGTTTTCTTACTTCTTTCAAACCATTTCAGTAATTCGCCACTCTGAGTAAGTATTACTCCAACAATGAAATAGAGTGCTTTAGAAACACAGCTGAAAATGATGAAAAATGACGAACTGTAGTACTTCGCCATGTGCATACGATCGGCTGTAAATGACACGTGGATCATCCGACTGACGCCAAATTGGATACGTATGACCTTTGTTGACCTCTAAAAAGAACAACAGCATTGAAATATTTTGACTCCACTGCGCGTCCTACATTAATCCGCCAGCTATATTTCCTCGCTAAACCAATGAATCTGCACCACATTTTTTGCATCGTCAAGGAGCGACTCCGAACGCATCAGTGCGTACGCCTGGAGGACGGGCGCGGAAACTGCGCAACAACTTCTGTCTTAGCACGTGGTCAGCGTTGATGGAAACTGAGCAACAGCTTCTGCGGTGCGGGCGGAGGAGCTGAAAACTGCGTGAGAGCTTCTGTGGTGGCTGGCGTGAGGCGGCGGTTGCTCGTACCCCGCGGTGGACAATAGGCCGGAGCGGCGCTTGGCTGCGAGGGCCGTTCGAGGCTGCTTGCAGCTTTAATTATAAATATTACTGTCTGTTTTGTTGCCTGTGTATCTATTAACAATAAAGTGCATCACTTTAGTTTCCTAGAGAGCAAAACACCATGTGAAATAAAAGATTTTTACATGTTCAAGAAAAATGTAACAGACATTCAACTTAAAGTAAGTTGGCCTCACAGCAGCTAAACTTTAATGCCCCCCTCTCCAAATATTGCTGCCACGCCCCCTGTCATCCTGTAAACGGCCTCCAGGGGGCGGTGTCAGAAACTTTACCAACAAGCCCTCGTCCACTGAACACTGAGAAGGATCCATCCCGTACAGCGAGGGAGGAGGCCGGCCGCCTTAGACTCACCTTCCCAGAGATCCAGGTGAACAACCTGCTGCTGAGGCTGGGAGACTGGACTCTTCCCATCGTCCAACGGTGGGAGGAGGTTGGAGTTGGCATCTGTTAGTTCCCTTGTCTCCATATGAACCTCAACTAGCAGAGGCCTGGACTCTTCCCATCCATGCCGGGTCAAGGTCACCTGGCGAGAGGCATGGTCCTGGCAGCTAGCTACAGCCACTGTTTTACTTTGAAAGGTTCTGCAATAGTTGCCTCCATCTGAGAGAAATCTGACAGGAAAGGGGAAGACATACAGCAGACCGGGTGGAGATCGTGAGGGTTTAGAGGACGGAGGCCTCCTGTATGGCTAGCACTAGGCCTGCCTGTGCCCGACACAAACGTCAGCTACTAATTAGACGGGCAAAGCGATTAAGAGCCTTACAGGAAGGTAGAGTTCATCAGGAACACCAGTGGATCTCAGGCTTAGTTAGTCTAAAGGATGTCTGATGGTTCCCTGTGTCCTCCACAGGTGGAGTCGAAGCCCCGCCCTCCTGCGGCCAGCGGCTACGCCCCCAAAGCATTTCATGTGGAGGACACGCCCGTCTGTTTTTCCAGGAACTCGTCCCTCAGCTCCCTCAGCATCGACTCGGAAGACGACCTGCTGCAGGAGTGCATCAGCTCCGCCATGCCCAAGAAGAAAAGAAGTCCACAGCACCGGCCGCCGCCGCCTCTCCCACCGCGGCGCCCGCCGCCCTGTTCCCTTCGCCAAGGCAGACGAGGACATCCTGGCAGAGGAGGAGCCCTCGGAGGCGCCCCGCAGTCCGCCCTCTCCGGACTCGGAGTCCTTCGACTGGAAGGCCATCCAGGAAGGAGCCAACTCCATCGTTAGCAGCCTGAACGCCGCCGCCTCGGCCCTGTCCCGCCAGGCGTCCTCAGACTCCGACTCCGTCCTGTCCCTGAAGTCCGTCGGCTCGCCTTTCCACCTGCCGGCAGCCGGCCTGACCACCGAGGACGACGAGGCAGCGTCGCAGGTCAAACGCTGCGCCCGCATCCTGAAGCCTGGCGAGCGCAGCAGCCTGGAGGCCAAGAGGAAGGAGGAGGAGGAAGAGGAGGAGGGGAAGGCGCTGCGCGGAGGGAAGAAGGTCTACCGCAGTCTGATCACAGGAAAACCCGGGCAGAGCCCGCCGCCAGGGGCGGAGCAAGCCCCGAGCCGCCGCCGCCGCTAAGGCTCCGGGAGGCAGCGACTCTGCCGACAGAGGGGCCGGGTCGTCTCGAGACTCCACCCCTTCCCGGCCCTCTGCACCGGCCAATCAGAAGGCAGGAAAGCTGTCCCAGCTTCCGCGTACCGCCTCTCCAGGAAGTGCCTCGTCCTCATCTTCCTCCAGAGCCGCCAAGGGCGCGCCGAAAGGCAGCGGCCTCCCCAGGAGCGAATCGGCCTCCAGGCTCGCCGGCTCCGCCACGTCCAGGAAGCAGAAGGCGGAGCCAGAGAAGCCGGCGCTGGTTCGCCAGTCTACCTTCATCAAGGAAGCTCCGAGCCCCACGCTGAAGAGGAAGTTGGAGGAGTCTTCCTCCTCCGCTGCCATGGAGCCGCAGTCCAGCCCTGAGACGCCGCTTCCGCCCGCGCCATCGCTCGCACTCAGAGAGCCCGTCACGCCCAGGAAGTGACCTCATCACATAAGCCGCACCGGCACCTGGAAGCGTGAGGCCAGCGGTGGTGGCACCTCTGGAGCGAGCGGCGGCGGGAAACACTCGACCTCGCTGCCGCGGGTCGGCACCTGGAAGCGCACGGGAGCTCCTCCTCCGTGCTGTCGGCGTCCTCAGAGTCCAGCGAGAAGGGGCGGGGCGAGGACGGTGGCCGCGGTGACGCCAAGGGGACATGGCGGAAGATGAAGAGCGGCGGCGAGTCGACGGCTGCCAAGTCGGAGGATGTCTGGGTCCGCCTGGAGGACTGTCCCGTTAACAACCCGCGCTCGCCGTCCGCCTGCTCGGCGCGCTCGCCGACCACGGCCAACGTGCCGCCCGTCATCGATAGCCCCGCCCCCTCCAAGATCCCCTCTTCATCCTCTTCTTCCTCTTCCAACCTCAACCTTCGACGGAGCTGTGAGAGCCTGGAAGAGCAGGCTCCGCCCCCTGCTGACCGCCAGCAGCACCGCAGCCAGCCGCGCAGCGGCGCCGTGGCGGCGCGCGTCAGCCCCTTCAACTACACGCCCAGCCCCAGAAAGAGCGGCGGCGAGCTAAGCTCTGCTCCCTCGCAGCCTGCAGGCGGCCCGTCGGCCACGCCCGCACGGCCATCGCTCATCCCCACCCCCGTGACCAAGAAGCGAGAACCGAAGGGCGGAGACGGCGGCGGCGAGCGCGGCTCCTACATCGTCACGTCTGTGTGAGTCTGTAACAGGAAGTGATGTCCGGGAACGGAACTGTACCGGAAGTGATTCAATGTTTTGGCTCCGCCCCCACCCCACTGCTGCTTGATTAGCTCCTCCCACCTGCCTGAGAGGAACCTTTCTATGTTTTTATACCACTGATCTGTAGTGCTTAGCTCCGCCCCCTGCCCTGCATGGCCCCGCCCCTTCAGAACGGCGTTCCCACGGTGACCTGAAGGCGATGATGTTGATGTTTCTGGTAGCTGTAGCGTCTGGAAGGTCTGGTTCTGAACGTAGCCCGGTCTGCGGTCCGGTACCACAACCAGAACCTTCGTGCCGGGTCGCATTGACCCACTAACCTTCCATCCAATCAAGTCCAGTTAAGCTTCTGATCGGAACCTCATCTTTTGGACCCATGTCCAACAGAACCGGCTTTGTTCAGGACCTGATGCTTCCTGTCCCTGTCGCCATGGAAACGAGTAACACTGTAAAGCGTAAGTTATTGCTGTAAACTGCAGCTAATTTAACCGACTGAGCTGCAGCAGAGACTCACTGCAGATGATCAATAAAGTTCAACACAAGCTGCTTCCTGCGTCTCTTTTCTCATCTGGTGACACCGCCCAGGTGAGCCGGCACCGCCCAGGTGAGCCGGCACCGCCCAGGTGAGCCGGCACCGCCCAGGTGAGCCGGCACCGCCCCCAGGTGAGCCGGCACCGCCCAGGTGAGCCGGCACCGCCCAGGTGAGCCGGCACCGCCCAGGTGAGCCTGGAGACACTTGCTGTCCTCAAAGGACAAATACTGCTTTACAAATGAAAAGGTTGCTTTGAGTTTTAGTTTTATTAAGTTTCAAAAACAAACTTCATGGTCCCAATTTAGCTCCATAAATACCTCAATAAATAACGCACTAAACCCTTTGATCATTTTCATGAAAGAATTTCATTTAAAGTATTCAAAGTGGAATACAGGTATGTATTTTAGAGTCACAGGCTGCAGATGTTGGGATTGAAAGAATAGAATTGAACTTTACTGTCTTTGCACTGTCACATGTACAAAGCAACGAAATGTAGTTTGCATCTATCCAGAAATTCTATACAGGATATAAATATTTCTAAACAATAATACTGATGTGATAAATAAATGTTTTGTATAAATATGAGAGCTATGTACATATTATACAAATTGCACAGATTATACGGAAAATAATATATATATGTTTTATAATTAGTTGTTTAAAAAGTGATCTACAATAGTGATCTATAACAGTGATCAATAGCAGTGATCAATAGCGGACCACAGCGTCAGGTCAGCCAAACAGCATGATGACTGCAGCAGCAGCACGATGACTGCAGCAGCAGCACGATGACTGCAGCAGCATGATGACTGCAGCAGCATGATGACTGCAGCAGCAGCATGATGACTGCAGCAGCAGCATGATGACTGCAGCAGCATGATGACTGCAGCAGCAGCTCCAGATAACCACAGCCAGGCTGGAAACCAGTCCGAGGAGAAAGTTCTGACTGGTACCAGTTGAAATTCTGAAGGTGGTTGAGTCCGATCCGGACCGAACCCAGACCAGCATCGGGAACCTGCAGGGGGCGCCAGCTTTTGGTCTTTTACTCTGAAAAGCCGCAGCCGAAGTTGTGTCGCGCTCTAGGGAGACGTCACTTCCGCTTGTCCTATTGCGATGGACACTCAGAAGGTAAGACTCGGACGGCTGAGACCCAAATGGACCAGCGGTTCCGACCCAGACTGTGAAATCAGCTGCAAGCCGTTAGCTGCTAGCCGTTAGCTGCTAGCCGTTAGCTTCCCTTCCCACGGCGAGCTCTGGACAGACCGGAAACGGATTAGCTGTTTCCTCCGGCAAAACAATCAATCCGCAACAATCAGCTGATCTGGTAACCATGGCAACCTGATCGGAGAGGATCAGGAGGGGAAAGTGACGTGGTTCATTAGAATCGATCAGAAGATCCCGTCAGGTTAGGTCTGGGCTTTAACTAGGCCGTTGTAGATCCTGGATTGTTGATCTGCTGCTGTAAATCAAGAGAGAAGAAAATACATTTAATTTCTCCTTGGATCAATAAAGTATTTCTGAATTAGTGTCACAAACATCTGGAGTGGGCAGCTGCTCCACCTGGAGGCCAGGTGAGTTGGTGATCTGAACCTGTCTTTCCAACAGGAAGCTCTGCGCCGCATCATCACCACGTTGGCCAATAAGAATGAAGAGCTCCAGCATTTCCTGGAGTCAGTTAACAGCACTCGGACGGGCCTGCAGGTCAGCAGCTCATTGGCTGAGCGAGAGCAGGGGGAGGGGCTTCAATGGAATTCTACCTGTTTCTAAGTCGTTCTATGAATGAACTGTCCAATCAGGAGGAGTCCTGCAAGGTGATGTCAGAGCTGGAGGCGGAGCTGGAGAAGCTTTCCTCCACCCTGGAGGAAAGAGGAACTCAGCTCCGTGACATCATCAAAGAGGAGAAGCTAAGGAAGGAGGCGGAGCTTCAGGTATGATGTCATCGTTGTGGTAGTTTCCTGTTGTCAACATAATCAAACCGTTTGGCTGCCATGGTTCCCAGCGGCAGCTGTCCGAGGGGAAGGCCGCCCTGCTGTCCTGCCAGGAGCTGCTGGAGTTCGCCAACCAGTCGCTGACCATTACCAACGAAGAAGAGTTTCTGACGGTTAGAAACATTTTCACTTCCTGTTAGCAAACTGTAAACTGGACTCAGCTGCTCCCCCAGTGGACAGATTAGGGAGGGCGGACAATTTATCACAGAGGCCAGATTTTATTCTTCGCTATTTGTATAAACACACAAGTGGGGGCCGGGTCAGGCCCGCGCACTGCATGTTGGACAACCTACACTGGAGCACACTCACTCAAACACACATCAGGAGAAAGCAGAGTGGGCGGGGCTACCTGCTGGCTGCTGAGTGCTGAAGGTTCCCATCATCATCAAGTTTATTTCACCCAAAACAAATTGTGATCAAAGAAAACATGTCAATAAACTTCTTGCATTGGAACAGCCATACAAACACAAACAGAACAGAAACAGGTAGAGGAGGGGGGACAGTGGCGCAGACAGAACCGCAGACTGTTGGTCGGCTCCACGGCGCCGCAGGAAGACAAGAAAACTTCCTACTAATGAGGATTACTGTTTAATATTTCTGTTTTTGTTTTGCTCTCAGGCAGCCAAGCAGATCAAAGAGCGGTAGGTTGCACCTCGTCTCACTTCCTGTTTGGTCTCACTTCCTGTTTGGTCTCACTTCCTGTTTGGTCTGACTTCCTGTTTGGTCTCACTTCCTGTTTGGTCTCACTTCCTGTTTGGTCGCCATGTTTTGTTTAGTCGCTCAGTCGTCTCTTTGTTTCTTCTTTGTTTTCACTTCCTTTTTGTAAAACTAACTGCTTCCTGTGATTAAAGCTCGGATCTGCATGCTAACATGCTAACCCCTACTAACACTTAGCCACCTGTCGGCTCCGCCCCCTGCTGTTGCCAGGGTAACAATGGCTCCCGCGTTCCGGATGGCCACTCGGCCCGCGGTGTCAGAAACATGTCGCAGTTTACTGTCGACTTCTCTGGCGAGAAGGCGGGGCTTCTGCGCCTTAACTTCCTGCCAGGTCAGAAGCCACGCCCCTCAGGTCGCCATGGAAGCAGCAGTGATGGTTTCCTTATGGGGAGTTTGTTTTCAGTTCCCAGAGCTCCAGAGATCGACGTCTCCAGCTGCGTCGTCCGTGACAACAGCATCACTGTCGCCTGGCGACCAAGCGACGGTGACGGACCAATCGAGCGCTACGATCTGGAGCATCGCAAGGCAAACCGCGGCGGCGCCCCGAGAGCCGCGGGGGAGGCCGGCTGGGAGAAGATCAGTGACATCACAGACACTCAGGTGACCCTCTCAGGTGAGACGCTCAGGTGAGACGCTCAGGTGAGACGCTCAGGTGAGACGCTCAGGTGAGACGCTCAGGTGAGACGCTCAGGTGAGACGCTCAGGTGAGACGCTCCTCCAGATGTGATGTCACTCGGTCTTGTTGCCTAGCAATAACGCCTCCGTTTCCAGGTCTGAAGTTCGATACGCCGTTCGTCGTATTCCGAGTCCGGGCGCGAAACAAGGCCGCCGCCGGAGACTTCTCTGAGCCCGTTGCCATGGAAACCAAAGGTAACACAGCAGACGGGACAGGAGCTCTGAACCCTCTCTGAGACTTTCTTCTTCTGTGGTTTTGGCAGCGTTTACCTTTGGCTTTGACGCGGCGACGGCTCACGCTGAGCTCAAGATCCAGGGCGACACGGTCATATGGGAGCCCCAGGGGGTCAAAGGTCATGACGCACGTCTCAAGGGCAAAGAGAATAAAAACAGGTGAGGAAGAGAAACGCTTCACTTGCCCCGCCCACTGCCAGTAGCCCCGCCCACTGCCAGTAGCCCCGCCCACTGCCAGTAACCCCGCCCACTGCCAGTAGCCCCGCCCACTGCCAGTAACCCCGCCCACTGCCAGTAGCCCCGCCCACTGCCAGTAGCCCCGCCCCTCAAGCAGATGCTGTCATTTACAGTTTACGTCGCTGCACCTGTTCAGGTGTGATGACATCACAGCCTCAAGGCCATAATGTTGTGTCTGGTTGGAAGTTGTTCCTCTGCTGCTGTGACCTCTGACCTTTCTGTCCCTCTTCAGTCTCCGTCCCGCCTCCTCTGCCTTCCAGGTAGTCACTGTTATCACCCACATGTTGCCTAGCAACCGCCAATCACTCTCCCCATCCACCATGTCCTTCATGCAGACAATCACATCACTGACATCACCGCTGACATCACCGCTGACATCACCGCTGTGATAGATTCGTTGCAGTAATGGTTCTGTGAGGTTAAAAGTTAAAGGTCATGACCCCAGCTGTGGTCGGTATCCATCTCAGCGTTTCTGTTCTCGTCATCTTCCTGCCGCATCATCGCTTTGGCTCGACCTCATTGGCTGTTTTCGCTGCGGCGTTTCCTCTCTGCTAACATCTGCTTCCTTCTGATTGGTCAGCAGCCGGAGCGCCACTCCGTCGCCCAATAAGACAGCAGGAAGTCGAGGCGGACGCGAGCGATTCGCTGGGGAGTCCTACACCGTGCTGGGTGCTGCAACTACACCTTTTACTTTAACTAGGCCTTGGTTGGACGTAAGGCTTTTATTTGGTAATTGTAGGTCAAGTTAAGTTTGTGTTTCTGTCTCCTAGGCGACCAGGAGATCAATGGAGGCTGTAATTACTGGGAGCTCCGCCCCCTTGCTGACTGGAAGTCGCTCAGTGTGGGCGTGGCCTACCGGGGCAGCTTAGGACGCTTCGACCAATTAGGGAAGAGCTCCACCTCCTGGTGTCTCTACGCCAGCCAATGGCTGCAGAGCGCGCTGGCAGCCAAACATGGCAACCGAGCGAAGGCCTTGGATTGGCCGTTGCCGCAGCGAATTGGTGTTTACTGCGACCATGACAACGGTCTGCTGAGTCGCCATGACAACATATGACCTTCAGAATAAAATCCAGAAGCTGTTTTACAGCTGATGATGTCATCGCTCTTCCTCCTCCTCCTCTTCCTCAGGAGAGCTGATCTTCATCGACGTCGATCGGCTTCTTCGCCTGCTGCACGTCTTCAGGAACCGCTTCCTGCAGCCGCTCGTCCCGGCCTTCACCGTGAGTACTATAGTACTACTATAGTACTATAGTAGTACTATAGTACTACTATAGTAGTAGTATAGTACTATAGTAGTATAGTACTATAGTGCTACTATAGTAGTACTATAGTAGTATAGTAGTACTATAGTAGTACTATAGTAGTACTATAGAGTACTATAGTAGTATATAGTGCTATATAGTACAGCAGTACTACAGTACTATATAGTACTGCAGTACTGCAGCAGTAGTAAAACAACATTGCCAGTACTACTGGGTACTACAGCTACTGTAGTACTCAGTAGTACTGACTGTAGTACCCAGTAGTACTGACTGTAGTACTCAGTAGTACTGACTGTAGTACCCAGTAGTACTGACTGTAGTACCCAGTAGTACTGACTGTAGTAATGTGTGTTCCAGGTGTGGTGCGGGGGAATCTCCGTGGGAACGGGCCTGCAGGTGCCGAGCTTCATGGGAAACTTTGTGTCGTCCAATCACAGCACGGCAGCGGATCAATCACTCTGATTAATATTTTTCATTTTATATTAATGATAGAAAATATTTCTAGAAGCGTCTTGTAGAGGAAATTATCATCTCTGCAGATTTGATGGATTTGCTCAGACTTTTATTGTGAAGTACTTAGGAAAATCAGCGGATCAACACCCTGACCTTTCACATTAAAAGCATTGATATGATGCAGTCGCTCTGATGGTTTCATTGGTTTTCACTAGTAATTCTGACTTGCTGCTGCTGCCATTAAAGGAAAAAGGCTTTTATTGTGATTGGTGTCAGAAAGAGACAGGAAGTGATGTCACCCCAGATTCACGGCCCAGTCAAAGTCCAGACCTGCTGGGAGACATCAGCAGAACCAGACGGGTCAGAACCAGCAGGGCTCTGATTGGCTGCATGGCAACTAGTTATTCATAAATAATTTCCAACTTATCTGTAAATAAAATGGAAGTTATTATAAATTATGACTTATTTCCATAAATTAGTCCAAAGTAATGTATGAAGGTTTTTATGAATACATAAAAATGTAAACTTATTTTCAGGCCTGGTTCTGGTTCTGGTTCTCATCCAGTGAGTCTGGGTTGGTTGGGAGAACTGGGCCCAGTATGGACACAAATGGGTCACATTTGCTGGATAATAAATAACTTTAATTTCCACAAACAGCAGAAGGATGAGACTACGGAGCCCCACAAGGGACATGCAGGACGTCCCTCTAAAGTAGCGATCAGTTCGTTCATCAGTTCGTTCATCAGTTCATTCATCAGTTCATCAGTTCATTCATCAGTTCATTCATCAGTTCGTTCATCAGTTCATTCATCAGTTCATCAGTTCATTCATCAGTTCATTCATCAGTTCATCAGTTCGTTCATCAGTTCATTCATGACACCTGCTGCTGGAATGTGAGGATTATGTCAGGTTTCTCCATGTATGTTAATATTTGGTTGCTAAATATGTGAAGTTTTCCATCTTTTTCTTTGGGACAGAAATTCATATCAGACTGTGTTCAAAATGTAAAAGCTGAACAGGCTGAAGGTTTTCCTCTCTTTCCATCCATAAACAGAAACTTCCTGTAAGAAGGAAAGAAATGAAAATACATCCAAACTATTTGCTCTATTTCTGGGTTATTGTCAGGATGACATCTGGAGGCGTCTTTGCGAATAAAACTGTTTTTTTTCTCTTCATACAAAAACTCAGCCTGTCTCACTCGATCAAAGCGTTGCATTCAATGACATTAAGGAAATATCAGCACCAAGGATCAAGACACACAAAACCAAGTTCTGAAGGAATGAACGAACTGATAAGTCCAGGTGTCTCTGAGTGTCTCCAGGTGTGTCCAGGTGTCTCTGAGTGTCTCTGGGTGTGTCCAGGTCTCTCTGAGTGTCTCTGGATGTCTCTGAGTGTCTCCAAGTGTCTCTGAGTGTCTCTGGGTGTGTCCAGGTGTCTCCGGGTGTGTCCAGGTCTCTCTGAGTGTCTCCAGATGTCTCTGAGTGTCTCCGGGTGTGTCCAGGTCTCTCTGAGTGTCTCTGGTGTCTTCAGGTGTGTCCAGGTGTCTCTGAGTGTCTTCAGGTGGCTCTGAGTGTCTCCAGGTCTCTCTGAGTGTCTCTGGGTGTCTTCAGGTGTGTCCAGGTGTCTCTGAGTGTCTTCAGGTGGGTCTGAGTGTCTCCAGGTGTGTCCAGGTCTCTCTGAGTGTCTCCAGGTGTCTCTGGGTGTGTCCAGGTCTCTCTGAGTGTCTCTGGGTGTGTCCAGGTGTCTCCAGGTGTGTCCAGGTCTCTCTGAGTGTCTCTGGGTGTCTCTGAGTGTCTCCAGGTCTCTCTGAGTGTCTCTGGGTGTCTCTGAGTGTCTCCAGGTGTGTCCCCAGTTCTCGTGTTGTTTGTGTTGCAGTTCTGGTTGGGTCAGAGCAGAACTTTGTTGCAGCTTGTAGAACTCTGTAATGTCTCACATTGAAACATTTCAGTCTCACGTTTCAGGCTTTCCTCTAACAGCTTCTTGCTTTTTGACCCAGTCGGGCCTCCATATCTTTTCTACTTTGGAGTGAAGTCGTAGAACACAGGGTCAAAGTTCAGTCCTCAAAGTGTCCTGCAGTTTTTAGATGAACCACTGGGACAAAACGCTGGAATGAAACGTCTTCATGACCTCCTGGTGTGGATCGGTTCTCCAGAACCTCGATGACTCATTATTCTGTCCAGGAGCATCTAAAGGCTGCTGGTCCCCCAGTGGCCCCCAGTGACCCCCAGTGACCCCCAGTGACCCCCAGAACCTGTTGTAGAAATATTCCCACCTGAAGCTAGAAGATGAGACAAAAAATAATACAAAATCAGAACAATTTATAATTCACACATCAGATCTCATAAAGATCTGCTGGTCATGGTGACCCCACGCTGGTTATGGTGACCCCACGCTGGTCATGGTGACCCCACGCTGGTCATGGTGACCCCCACGCTGGTCAGTCTGTTTGCCGTAAACACAGCAAAACTGAATGTTTTTTGGTTTTTCTGGCCACAATAGAATAAAAATAACTTTAAGTAGAAATTATTATAAACAACATTTTTGGGAAAAAAGTCATTGATTTCAATGATTGCGATGCAAAATGATGATTAAAAGCCACTTCCCCAAACCCATCGAGTTCGGTTCCGGTTCCGATGACAACAGGAAGCTGTCATCGGAATGCGGAGCGTCACGTGACGCTCCGCATTGTGACGCAGATCAGCTGACTGCAGAGGAAGCTGCATCCTTCTCACGACCTTCATCGTTTCGCTGACTTTCTGCGGTTCCGTTCCCGGTTCTGTTCCCGGTTCCGTCCCGGTTCGGCCCGGTTCCGACCCCGCCATGGCGAGTCAGTCTCAGGGGATCCAGCAGCTGCTGCAGGCCGAGAAACGAGCGGCAGAGAAGGTGACGGAGGCCCGGAAACGTGAGTAAAACTTTCGGTCCGCTGAGGGGCTGCAGCGTTTGGGTCAGAGCCGAACCCGGTACCGGGCAGCGGGGCTCGGTGCCGGGGTCTCGGGTGGGTCTGGTTGGACCCGTTTGGACCCGCTAGGACCGATCAGTGGACTCCTTCAGGTGGTCGCTGCAGAACTCGGTGATAAAACCAGCGCATTTAACTTTTATCATCAGCTGCGCGGTCGGAACCGGAACATTTTACCGAACCGGAACCGGTTTCTGAAACGAAAAAGTACCCTTGCTTCGTCGGCTCACAGTTTATGCAGTTCTGTCCGGTTCTGGAGGGTATTCTGCACTGAACCATCCGTGCTCTTGGACTGAGACATGGGCCGAACTACCAGAACCGGATCGGTTCGGCTCGGTCCATCGGAAGGGCCCAGTCAGGACGGTAGAGGTTCCTGTCCGGTTCCCTCTGATGATGACATCACGTGATGTCCTGGGATTGGCTGGTTCGGTAAGCAGGGCTCGGTTCCGACCCAGTTGAGTTGATGCAGAGGTTCTGAATGGAGAACCGGAACCTGCTGAGGAATCCATGACGGTTATTTTACTCACCAACTATTTAAAGGACTTTTATTTTGGTGCTCAGGAAGTTTGTTTGAACATTTCCTCTGGCTCACTGACCCAGTTCTACTGGGCCGGAACCGCAGACCGGACCGGGTCTTTTGAGGAAAAATGAAACTGTTGGTTGGCTTGAAGCTGCTGTGGTTCTGGTTCTGGTTCTGGTTCTGAGGGTTTTGTTCTGTGTGCAGGGAAGAACCGGCGCCTGAAGCAGGCCAAAGAGGAGGCGCAGGCCGAGATCGAGCAGTACCGTCTGCAGCGCGAGAAGGAGTTCAAGACCAAGGAGGCGGCGGTGAGCTGGTCCTGACCCGGTTCTGACCCGGTTATGATCTGGACCTGACCCGGTTCTGACCCGGTTCTGATCTGGTCCTGACCCGGTTCTGATCTGGTTCTGACCGGGTTCTGACCCGGTTCTGATCTGGACCTGACCCGGTTATGATCTGGACCTGACCCGGTTCTGACCCGGTTATGATCTGGACCTGACCCGGTTATGATCTGGACCTGACCCGGTTCTGACCGGGTTCTGACCCGGTTCTGATCTGGACCTGACCCGGTTCTGACCCGGTTCTGATCTGGACCTGACCCGGTTCTGATCTGGTCCTGACCCGGTTCTGATCTGGACCTGACCCGGTTCTGATCTGGTCCTGACCCGGTTCTGATCTGGACCTGACCCGGTTCTGATCTGGTTCTGACCGGGTTCTGACCCGGTTCTGATCTGGACCTGACCCGGTTCTGATCTGGACCTGACCCGGTTCTGACCGGTTCTGATCTGGTCCTGACCCGGTTCTGACCCGGTTCTGATCTGGACCTGACCCGGTTATGATCTGGTTCTGACCGGGTTCTGACCCGGTTCTGATCTGGACCTGACCCGGTTCTGACCCGGTTCTGATCTGGACCTGACCCGGTTCTGATCTGGTCCTGACCCGGTTCTGATCTGGACCTGACCCGGTTCTGATCTGGTCCTGACCGGTTCTGATCTGGACCTGACCCGGTTCTGATCTGGTTCTGACCGGGTTCTGACCCGGTTCTGATCTGGACCTGACCCGGTTCTGATCTGGACCTGACCCGGTTCTGACCGGGTTCTGATCTGGTCCTGACCCGGTTCTGACCCGGTTCTGATCTGGTCCTGAACCGGTTCTGATCTGGACCTGACCCGGTTCTGACCGGGTTCTGACCCGGTTCTGACCGGGTTCTGACCCGGTTCTGATCTGGACCTGACCCGGTTCTGACCCGGTTCTGATCTGGACCTGACCCGGTTCTGACCCGGTTCTGATCTGGACCTGACCCGGTTCTGATCTGGTCCTGACCCGGTTCTGATCTGGACCTGACCCGGTTCTGATCTGGTCCTGACCCGGTTCTGATCTGGACCTGACCCGGTTCTGATCTGGTTCTGACCGGGTTCTGACCCGGTTCTGATCTGGACCTGACCCGGTTCTGATCTGGACCTGACCCGGTTCTGACCGGTTCTGATCTGGTCCTGACCCGGTTCTGACCCGGTTCTGATCTGGACCTGACCCGGTTATGATCTGGTTCTGACCGGGTTCTGACCCGGTTCTGATCTGGACCTGACCCGGTTCTGACCCGGTTCTGATCTGGACCTGACCCGGTTCTGATCTGGTCCTGACCCGGTTCTGATCTGGACCTGACCCGGTTCTGATCTGGTCCTGACCCGGTTCTGATCTGGTTCTGACCGGGTTCTGACCCGGTTCTGATCTGGACCTGACCCGGTTCTGATCTGGACCTGACCCGGTTCTGACCGGTTCTGATCTGGTCCTGACCCGGTTCTGACCCGGTTCTGATCTGGTCCTGAACCGGTTCTGATCTGGTCCTGAACCGGTTCTGATCTGGTCCTGACCCGGTTCTGATCTGGTCCTGACCCGGTTCTGACCCGGTTATGATCTGGACCTGACCCGGTTCTGACCCGGTTCTGATCTGGTCCTGACCCGGTTCTGATCTGGTTCTGACCGGGTTCTGACCCGGTTCTGATCTGGACCTGACCCATTGGTTTTTAACTTGTTTGACCTCTGACCCTCTCAGGCCCTCGGTTCCCATGGTAACAGCGCCGTGGAGGTGGACCGCGACACGGCGGAGAGGATGGCTCGCATCCAGGACAGTTACCGCGGTAACCGTGAGACGGTGCTGAACGAGCTGCTGCGGCGGATCTGCGACATCCAGCCGGAGTTTCACGCCAACTACCGCGTGGCCGGCTGAGGGGGCGGGGCTTCCGCTGCCCTGAGGGGGCGGGGCTTCCGCTGCCCTGAGGGGGCGGGGCTTCCGCTGCCCTGAGGGGGCGGGGCTTCCGCTGCCCTGAGGGGGCGGGGCTTCCGCTGCCCTGAGGGGCGGGGCTTAGTGTTGCTGTTCCTGTGCTGTTTACAAAGTATTTGTACTTCAAAATAAAGTTTGTTTCTTCTGGAATTTAACAAAATAAAAGTCTGGTAATCCAGCCAATCACGTGACAGAATCTCCTGATATGAGGAACACCTGATTGGCTGGAGAAGACACTCTTATTGTGAAACTCTGCTATTACAACAATGTTTTCCTGTTTGTGACCATGTGACTTTGTGTTGATTGTGATGATGGAACATTAAAGTGAATCTGATTGGCTCAATGTGCATCATGACGTTCCCCAGTTTCCTGGTTTTCACTTTCTGTTTCCAGTCCTGATGAGATGAGATGGGTGTCAGCGACCCCGCGGCTCGTCAGCGACCCGCGGCTCGTCAGCGACCCGCGGCTCGTCAGCGACCCGCGGCTCGTCAGCGACCCGCGGCTCGTCAGCGACCCCGGCTCCCACACATTTCAAAATGTTTGAAAAAGATGAGTGTGGGAAATATGTTTTTGTTGTACTTTGGTTTCTGTTGGAGGACAAACATGACAATCATTCTTAACGTTTTCATAAACACAACATTTCAAGAAAGATTTGGGTCGCAGGCTGTGGCAGGCAGAAAGTTGAGCTAACAACCCACGGTGTGGTGGACTGAGGAGACATCGTCCAGTGTTGGACCCTGCAGGTTTGTCCCATAAAGCGTCATGCAGGATAAAGAGCTCAGCTTCCTGCCGGACTGCAGCGGTTCGGTGCAAAGTGTCGTTTTTGTGCCTGAGACATCCGGGGTGTGGAAGACATTTCACACCTGCCTTTGGCACATATATTTAGGAACAAGGCGGCTGTTTCATGCATCATTAGTGAGTTTTTTTCTCCATATATTTAACGACATTCATGTTTTTGTTGCTCATTGGCATTTCCACACAAATCAAACAAACTGCAGCCATTTCATTTCATATACTTTTATTTTGTAGCTGCAGGTTGTTTTGTTGCTCTCCGTTTAATGCCCAGATCAGCGGCACGTGAAGCCCGTTTCATTCCATTTCGGTCCATTCCGTTTAGTTTCGTTCCATTCCGTTTCGTTTCGTTCCGTTTAGTTCCGTTTCGTTCCGTTCCATTCCGTTTCGTTCCATTCCGTTTCGTTCCATTCCGTTTCGTTCCATTCCGTTTCGTTCCATTCCGTTTTGTTCCGTTTCGTTCCGTTCCGTTTCATTCCATTCCGTTTCGTTCCATTCCGTTTCGTTCCGTTCCGTTTCGTTCCATTCCGTTTCGTTCCATTCCGTTTCGTTTCGTTCCATTCCGTTTCGTTCCATTCCGTTTCGTTTCGTTCCATTCCGTTTTGTTCCGTTTCGTTCCATTCCGCTTCGTTCCGTTGAGTTCGTTCCGTTCTGTTTTGTTCCATTCCATTTCGGTCCATTCCGTTTCGTTCCATTTCGGTCCATTCCGTTTCGTTCCATTCCGTTTCGTTCCATTCCGTTTTGTTCCGTTTCGTTCCATTCCGCTTCGTTCCGTTGAGTTCGTTCCGTTCCGTTTTGTTCCATTCCATTTCGGTCCATTCCGTTTCGTTCCATTTCGGTCCATTCCGTTTCGTTCCATTCCGTTTTGTTCCGTTTCGTTCCATTCCGTTTTGTTCCGTTTCGTTTCGTTCCATTCCGTTCCGTTTCGTTCCATTCCGCTTCGTTCCGTTGAGTTCGTTCCGTTGAGTTCGTTCCGTTCCGTTTTGTTCCATTCCGTTTCGTTCTGTTTCGTTCCATTCCGTTTTGTTCCGTACCGTTCCGTTTCGTTCCGTTCCGTTCCGTTTTGTTCCGTTCCGTTTTGTTCCGTTCCGTTTTGTTCCGTACCGTTTCGTTCCGTTCCGTTTCGTTGCTGTTCTACCCTAACCCTAACTTACCGTGATTATTTACTGTCGTTATGCAAAATGCATTTGGAGCAGATTTTCCAAAAGAAAAAAAATACTTTTTCCTGTTGATCTTCATCATAAAAATGACATTAAAAGAAAATTAGATTTCTTTATTTCATTTCTTTAATTTTATCAATGCAACGAAACATAAACATTAATCTTGTAATGGGAGCTAAACTTAAAGCGCCGTCGTACAACAGAGTCACGTGGTGCGTCATTCCGTCCAGGACGCACAGCAGGAAGATGAACATTTGATCATGAATGCTAATTATGTTTACACTTAGTCATTTTGATAATTCTGTTTTGCCTTCACTATTAGCCTGATATGAGGCTTTTCATATTTTGCGGCTCTAGATTAGTTTTGGTTTTATGGTCCAATATGGCTCTTTCAACATGTTAAGTTGCCGAACCCTGGGTTAGGGGTTAGGGGTTAGGGGTTAGGGGATCCTTGCAGGCTGCAGTTCGTCTGTGATCCGCCAGGCGGAGCTGCAGATGTTTCCAAGTACACTTGGCTGCAGCATGCGGAAAGGGGCGGGGACGGACCACTGTCAGTCTCAGACCTTATATGGAAATGGGACTATTGCATTCCGGAAATGAAGGGCGCCAGTGACACCATTTTCCTGTACCAGTCGTGTTTTAATAATTATAATAAAACGCATTTTATTTGACAACGCCTTTCAAAACACCCAATAACACTTTTAAAATTTAAAATTAATTACAAATTAACTACAAATTAAACAGTAAGGAAATGACATACAGGTGTTATGTCACGTGGTATATCTGTCACGTGGTATGTCTGTCACGTGGTATGTCTGTCACGTGGTATGTCCCTTTTTTATTTTTAGATCTTTATTAAATCTTTGTTTTCGGATGTTAAAATTATATCAGTAACAAACAATCTATAATAAGCAATAGTAAGGAATCATTATGGAGATGTATTTATCTATCCTTACACCCTAACTTTCCCAAACAAAAGTCATAAAACATAAATTAACATTTTAGAGACAAATGTACACTACATTAAGACACATTTATCAATCCATCAATGATTTTACTCTCAGGTTATCGTGCAGTGGGTGATGAGAGCTGCTGTAGGGACCCTGGACAGATCGCCAGTCCATCGCAGAAAACAGATATAAACAAATACTTGCTGGTGTTGAAGTTCAAATAATAGATTTTGATGTTGTGAATGGTACTCTTAAAATAAATAAGTTAAAATCTAAAATATAATATCCTTTGCCTTATTAATAAGGACTAGATGGAAAATAGGCCGATAGTCAAAATCGTTGACTAACGGTAAAACGTTTAGTCAATTTTGCCCAACTGGGTTCATCCATTCACAGAACACTTTTGTTCTGTTTATTTGCCAAGTATTTTTCTTATTATTCACAATGTGAATATAATTTACAAACAAATTGAATGACTTTAGAACTTCTAACAAGCTCGACTATTATCATTGTTTACCATAATGTCTAAACTGATTGGTGTCCCACTATTCTGTTTAGAAATTCAAAATCTATTCTACCAATTGCAATTGATTCATAAACTGCGCCCCAAAGACCTTAAATATGCAATTGTTGCAAAACCCAAAGTGATTCATTTAAAACTTTAAATGTAGCTTCAACCTGGAAAGACTCACAGAAAGCAGGTTTTAGAAAGTTCATTTGATAAGAAATGATCTTCGAACCCCGGCAGTAGACACTGCGCTGGTAACTGCCAGAGAGAATGATTCGCTGTTGGGTTTTCTCTATGAAAACCTTTTTGAATAAATTCACTGGATACATAAATTAAATCCATGTGTAAATTGTAACCGTCTCCTCTGATCACGGCGCCGGTCTCATCTCCTCCGTCCTTCACAAACTCCGGCTTGATGTGCAACTGCTCCTCACCTGAGCCTCCATCACCTCCACCTGGTCTCCACCTTCACTCAGCTCACCTTTAGTCTTATGTTTGGATTATGACTCTGTAACTAAACAATGTTTCTGTATGTTCTTGCTTTATTATAAAACAACAGTTGATTCTGACTGTTAAACAAACTTAGCCGTATGTCAGGTTTGTAAAGAACATTTGTAATGATTCCAGTCATTGTTTAAAAAGTATAGGAAACATTACATTTACACATATAAAATATTACAAGTTATTAACTTAGCATGTATTACAAATTTTTAAAACAAGGTGATCCAATTGCTAAACAACACTGTTACAATATATTTACAACTACTTTATTTGATCTACTCTCTCCAACAAAATGCAGCCACAATATAACATCATTTCTTTAAAAACTAAATAATGTAAATCAACTGAGCTACAACAAAAGGAACATTCAAAAATGTACATAATATTGAAATAACACATGAAAACGAATGACTGAACAAGTCAAAA
Organism: Poeciliopsis prolifica; assembly: GCF_027474105.1. NCBI lineage: Eukaryota > Metazoa > Chordata > Actinopteri > Cyprinodontiformes > Poeciliidae > Poeciliopsis > Poeciliopsis prolifica. The sequence goes on along the minus strand of NW_026562587.1, from coordinate 99,243 downwards.
GGCAAATATGCTTCAGCATAAATTATTTAAAATGGCATTTCACAAAAAAACAACTAATGTGTGACAACTGAAATGTGTGAAAGACTACAGAAAACAACTAATATTGTCCTAGCATTCAGTACTGGCATTCAGGGCAGTGTCCAGATGTGCCATCAGAGTAGTAAGGGAACTCTCCTCATCTTCCATGTCCAGTGAAGCCCACAGAGTCTTTATGTTGCCGGTTGCAGGAAGAACATCTTACAACCGCAAAAGGAATCCTGTTTTCTGCCTTGCATGAGTCTGAAAATGTCGCCCAGCTGATCTCACCTGTTGATGAAAAACTGATTTTATGTAGTTGAATCTAATTTCACATGTTTTAGGTGAAAAAAGTCAAAGGTCCTTACCATCTAGCCAAGCAAAGTGAGTCTTCCTCCTGAAACTGGGTCAGACACAATGGCTTCTAAGCACTTGCAGGTCAATGCCAAGGTGAGGGAAGATGTGCCTCCCTGTGCCAGAATCACCTCCTGGAGAACAGCTTCCAGTGCAATCAAAGGCATCTGAAAATAATAATAATAAAAAAAACATGTGCAATGCAAGACTCATACTGGAAGAATGGCTATGACATGATTATAAATGAATCTTAAAAAAAGAAATGAATAAAAAAAAAAAAAAACATCTATACATTGCAGATATGTTTAAACAAGATGTGATTCATTCTCACTCAGAACAGAGTGAGGACTCAGCCTAATAGCTACTAAGATAAAAGAAAAAGGTTATTACACACCAGGAAATATACAAATGATTGGTAGAACAAAAGGCATGTTTGAATTAATCACTGTAGATTCTTTAACATTGTTGTAACTGTTTTGTAGGATTTAACAGTTAATGGCTTCCAGATAACAAATATATGTTCTGCACAAAATGAACAGCCAAAGATTAACTAATCAGATTTACTCAATTACTCTGTAACTTTGATAAAAAAAATAATTAGGACTATTTTTCCAAATGTTATACTCTTGAGTTAATTTTGTTGATATGCAACATAATGCGAGTAACTTAACTGAATGAAGATCACATTTTAATCCATAAAAGAATTAAAACACGATAAATGTTGTTTATGTTAGGTTTCCTCTAACCTTAATTTGTTGTCTTGTACTAAAATACCTAACAGTGCACATAACTTCATTTTTATTAATGTCTGCTGAAATAAATGGGTAATATTATAATCAGTAAAACAGTACTTAATAATAGCCATTTCACAAAATACTTTTTACTTTTAAATGTGTAGTTTGCTGCACAGTTACTAAAAATACATTGTAGTGCTGCTCATCATTACAGTATCATCTCTGGGTTCTACACCCACTTATGATGGCAGCTGTTAGCTTCTAAAAAAACTGTTAGCTTCTAAAAAAACTGTTAGCTTCTAAAAAAAGCTGTTAGCTTCTAAAAAAAGCTGTTAGCTTCTAAAAAAAGCTGTTAGCTTATAAAAAAAGCTGTTAGCTTCTAAAAAAAAGCTGTTAGCTTCTAAAAAAGCTGTTAGTTTATAAAAAAAAGCTGTTAGCTTATAAAAAAAAACTGTTAGCTTCTAAAAAAAGCTGTTAGTTTATAAAAAAAAGCTGTTAGCTTATAAAAAAGCTGTTAGCTTATAAAAAAAACTGTTAGCTTCTAAAAAAAGCTGTTAGTTTATAAAAAAAGCTGTTAGTTTATAAAAAAAGCTGTTAGCTTATAAAAAAAAGCTGTTAGCTTATAAAAAAAGCTGTTAGCTTATAAAAAAAGCTGTTAGCTTATAAAAAAAGCTGTTAGTTTATAAAAAAAGCTGTTAGCTTATAAAAAAAGCTGTTAGTTTATAAAAAAAAACTGTTAGCTTATAAAAAAAACTGTTAGCTTATAAAAAAAGCTGTTAGCTTATAAAAAAAGCTGTTAGCTTATAAAAAAAGCTGTTAGCTTATAAAAAAAAGCTGTTAGCTTATAAAAAAAGCTGTTAGTTTATAAAAAAAGCTGTTAGTTTATAAAAAAAGCTGTTAGCTTATAAAAAAAATATTAGACTTTCAAGAAATGTAACATTGGTGTACAAAAACATATTTAAAAAATATTAACCTTTAAAATAAAATAAAAACACTAGAAAACTGATAAGAATGTAAAAATAAACATTCATAAGTGTAGTTTTACATACCATTATGCTGAACCATAGCAGTTGTTGCTATGTGGTTCTGTACCTTTAAGACTCCTCCGCACTGTATGAGCAAAGGGACAGCGGTATTTGTCTTCAGACAGTACGGGAACAATTTTCTGTCCGATCCCAATGTTGCAAAGTGATAAGTGCATCAGTATAATGAAAATAAAAATTGGGGCATAAAATACATTTCTCACTTATACATTTTTCTACTTTTCGATTTTATCTAATGGTGCCCTGCACGGAAATAATTAGCTATGCTACATGCTAAAATTAGCCTTCCCCTGTAAGAACTACGAATTTCACTCGTTTGCAGCTGTCAATTATATTTTCAACCTAATCTAGAAAAAGCGTTTTGATTTACTATGTGAAAAAAGTTTTAATAAGGTAGAAAATACCTTTTGCTGACTTTGTTCTTGTTCCATTATGAATATCGTTCCGAATGTCAGTGGCGAAACCTCTCAAACTTCTTCCAATCCACCTCTTATCCCCGCTTCTTTAAGGTATTAGTGATTGTGAAAATAGCGCCCCCTTCATTTCCGGAATGCAATAGTCTCATTTCTATATAAGGTCTGAGACTGACAGTGGTCCGTCCCCGCCCCTTTCTGCATGCTGCAGCCAAAACCCTTTCTGCTCTCCTTGCTCACAGGTCGAAGCAGGAAGCAAAAACAGCTGAGCTGGAACAGCAATAAGACCTGAACCTGCTGAGGCGGCGGCACGTGGCCGCAGCCTGAACACCTGAGCAGGTAGACAGCTGATAAACCGTTTTAAAGGTCATAGATACTGCAGGTCTGACAGTAACCTGAAATTCAACTCCACAGATTTTCATTGAACTACGTTTGATTTAATAACGCTTACAGAAAAGAATGTCTAGCTGAAAGTTAAAGTATTAATTAATAATTTTATTTGGAATCAAGGTCACAGCAAACATAGGAAACAACAGAGATGGATGTCTTCTAAATTATTTTTGATTTAATGTAACTGTAATATATTTTTTCCTGATAATTTTTATTACCAATTTTAACTGAATTATTCAGCAACATTTATTTATTTATTTTACCATAAAATATTTTTACTCAAGCCGTAGAAAATCACGTGACCTCTCTTGAAAGAGAAGGACGTTGACGTGGCGAAAAGTAGTCCCGCCCCTTACAGTGCAAATCACTTTCTAATTGGGTAAAATATGTTCTCTGCCTCTTTAGCTCCGCCCCTGTTCATTGGAGAAGATTAAACGCCACAAAGTGACGTCATGACGCATTGGACGGAAGCGGCTCCGCTCTGAAGTTTAAGTAAAACCTCGGTCTCTGTTTTTGGTGGTTTCGTGTTTTGGTTCGTGTTTGCGGTTCGGAACCCGGGAGCAGACCCAGCAGGAGTTCGGGGATCAGTTCCAGGTGAGTTCGGCGTTGGTTCTGGTTCGGCTGGTGTGCCAGTGACCTCTGCTGCTTCATGCTGGTCTGACCCGGGGCAGCGGAACCGGACTCCGCAGATGAAACTCTAACTTTCTCACAGTTCTGGTTCCGGTACCGATAAGAGAGATAGGAAGTTTTTACATCATCAGAACCGGCCAGGTCCAAAGGTCGGTTCGGCTGCTGAAAATCCACCTGCGAGCTCTTTAATTGGTTTCCAGCCTTTGATGGTTCTGAGGCGGGTTCTGGACCCGCATCAGTCTGTCCCGGTTAGGTCCAATTTACTCTGTGATGGTCCACAAACCCCGACTAGAACCACAGCAGATTGTTTTTTTATCCAGAACGTCTACAGGAAAACCAGAACCAGAGGCTGGACATGAACTCAGAGAGGAGGAGGATGATGATGATGATGATGATGATGATGATGGGTCAGTTATCGGGAGGATGAAGAACAGAGTGACCCAGTTTCACTGGTAGAACCCTGGGGTTCTAGTCTGTACTATAGTACAGTACAATCGTAGTACTATACAGTACTATAGCTACTGTAGTATAATAGCATATTATACTTACTGTGCTGTACTACAGTAGTTCTGTGGAGTATTATAGGAATAGTATTACAGTACTGTAGGGTTAGGTGGGTACTACTGTAGTACTGTAGTACTGTAGTACTTTGCTGTATTTTCTCTGTTTCCAGGAATCCAGAACTTTGACCCAGTCTGTGACCTCCTGGTTCTGCTGCAGTAGATCTGAACCGGGCCGAGCCCTTCTGATGTTGGACCGGGCCTCTGGCTTTTTGTTGTTCTGGGCCATTGGCGCCGGGCTGCAGGAAGTCCAGACTCCACCTGGTTCCTCTGAAACAATGGGAGGTTCTGGAGCCCCGCTGGTTCTGATCCGACTGCTGAAAACCTGGTCTGATGATCAAAGCACACTCTGCTGATCTGATCCATAGCAGCAGCAGTTTACTGGTTCTGGTTCTGGTTCCAGTAGCAGATCTGTAATCAGTTTAGTGATTTATAAACTAGCATCAGTTTAAACCAGGTGGTGTAGAACCAGGTGGTGTAGAACCAGGTGGTTCAGAACCAGGTGGTGTAGAATCAGGCAGTTTAGAACCAGGCGGTATAGAACCAGGTGGTGTAGAACCAGGTGGTGTAGAACCAGGTGGTGTAGAACCAGGTGGTTCAGAACCAGGTGGTGTAGAATCAGGCAGTTTAGAACCAGGCGGTGTAGAACCGGGTGGTGTAGAACTGGGTGGTGTAGAACCAGGTGGTGTAGAACCAGCGGTATAAAACCGGGTGGTGTAGAACCAGGCAGTTTAGAACCAGGCGGTATAGAACCAGGTGGTGTAGAACCAGGTGGTGTAGAACCAGGTGGTGTATAACCAGGTGGTGTAGAACCGGGTGGTGTAGAACCAGCGGTATAAAACCGGGTGGTGTAGAACCAGGCAGTTTAGAACCAGGCAGTTTAGAACCAGGCGGTATAGAATCAGGTGGTGTAGAACCAGGTGGTGTAGAACCGGGTGGTGTAGAACCAGCGGTATACAACCAGGGGGTGTAGAACCAGGCGGTGTCTCCATCCTCCTGGTTCTGGTCAGAACTCCAGCTGCAGGTTCTGGACGTTGGTTTGTCATCAGACCTGCTGCAGGAATCAAAGCTGGACGAGTTTCTCTTTAGGTCTCTGGTTCTGGAAATGTTCTGCTAGAAGGCCCACTGTGGAACTGGCCTGACGTGGCTCTGGAGGTCAGAGGTCAGCCTGATCTCCAGTCTCAGGAAGAACTGAAGCTTACTAGATTTTTTAACTAGATCAATAGCTCTAGCTTTACAGCTCTAGATCTAAAGTTAGATTGTTCCTCTTTTGTTTCTGTTCAGAAAATGTTGTCTCATCCACTCATTTATCTGTTCCGTGATTGGATGGGGTCAAAGGTCACCTGGTGGCATCATAATGTAGAGCTGTATATCATCTGCGGTGTCATGGTGACTGATCATTGTGATAACCTAGCACCGACTCTGGCTGGTTCTCCACTCCCACATATTTCTGAATATGAAACATGAGGGTGAAACATGAGGGTGAAATATGAGGGTAAAACATGAGGGTGAAACATGAGGGTGAAACATGAGGGTGAAATATGAGGGTAAAACATGAGGGTGAAACATGAGGGTGAAACATGAGGGTGAAATATGAGGGTAAAACATGAGGGTGAAACATGAGGGTGAAACATGAGGGTGAAACATGAGGGTAAAACATGAGGGTGAAACATGAGGGTGAAACATGAGGGTGAAACATGAGGGTAAAACATGAGGGTGAAACATGAGGGTGAAACATGAGGGTGAAACATGAGGGTGAAACATGAGGGTGAAACATGAGGGTGAAACATGAGGGTAAAACATGAGGGTGAAACATGAGGGTGAAATATGAGGGTAAAACATGAGGGTGAAACATGAGGGTGAAACATGAGGGTAAAACATGAGGGTGAAACATGAGGGTGAAACATGAGGGTGAAACATGAGGGTAAAACATGAGGGTGAAACATGAGGGTGAAACATGAGGGTGAAACATGAGGGTGAAACATGAGGGTGAAACATGAGGGTAAAACATGAGGGTGAAACATGAGGGTGAAACATGAGGGTGAAACATGAGGGTGAAACATGAGGGTGAAACATGAGGGTGAAACATGAGGGTGAAACATGAGGGTGAAACATGAGGGTGGAACATGAGGACAGAGTCGGGCGGCCATATTGGTGGCTCCTGGGTTATTTTTAAACGTTTATGGCTGCAGACGGCGCCGCTATAAGGAAGTTCAACATGGTTCAGCACATGAACCTTGACCCCAGTTCATGTGGGGTCAAACCATCACTTATGATGGTTCTGAGTCAGGGCTGGGCACTCCAGGTCCTGGAGGGTCTCCTGCAACTTTTAGATGTATCTCTACTTCAACACACCTGAGTCAAATACTGAGGTCATTAGCAGGACTCTGGAGAACTTGATTGTATTTAGGAGGTGATTCAGCTGCTGCATTCAGGTGTGTTGGATCAGGGAGACAACCAAGAGTTGCAGGACACCGGCCCTCGAGGACCAGGAGTGCCCACCCCTGAGTGATGGTGACAGACCGTGCTGGATGATAAATTGACCTTTAAGTGGCAATAATATTGTTGTTTAGGAAACATTTCAAACTGATGTAATACTATACAGATCAATAAACTTTAAATTGTGTCTAACATTTAACTCTGGGTCTGGAAGACATTTAAATGTCCAAATTAATAAACAAAACATCAAAAAATGAATTTTGAAACAAAATGATTCTTCAGAATAAGAGCGAGTTGAGACCAAAACAGCAGACTGAAGACGTTTCAATTTCTCATATGATTAATTGGTTTATTGATTATTGTGGCCATCCACAGGAACACTGTGACCCGGTCCGACCCAGTTTGATCCCTTACTGTAATTCTTCATTCTGTTCATGTTTATGAACTAAATCTGAAACGTTTTCCTGCTGCAGCTGTCACGCTGCTCTGCTCAATACTGGGTCAGAGTGGAGCATCACAGAAACACAGGATCTTGTTTTTATTCAAAAACTGGTTCTGGTTCTGGTTCTGCTGTGTTCATTAATGATTGATGCCGATCCACTGTGGCTGTAGAACCATAAACAGTCGGGGTTCCGCCCACTGCAGCTCATTGGCTGCCATAGGATCATTCTGGCCTCTGATTGGCTGAAGCTGTTTGTCTGTGCTGATTTAAAGCTCGCCCCTCTCTCTCTCCTCCAGTGTCTTCAGTGCCTTGGTCGCCCAGCTCTCTCTGCTCCAGGTAAGGCTCAGCAGGAACTTCATTACCCATAATGCATTGTGTTTCTACTGGATTGGATTCTGACTAAAACCGGGTCAGTTCTAGTTCTGGTTCTGTCCCAGGAAGCTCAATTCTGTGATTCATTTGGGGTCCAGTTCTCCAGTGGTCATTCTGGAAATCAGCTTGTATTTTCCAATTGGTTCTGGACGGTTCTGTTTTTTCCCCACATTCCTCCCTGGAATGTTGTTAGGTTTAGATTCAGACGAACCAACAGAACTAGACTTTTTCCTGGGTTCTGGTCCGTGTCCTGCCGGTTCTGTTCAGAAGCTCATTGGTTCTGACCTGCCTGGTCAACTGGTGGATGTCAAACCAGAAGGGTTCTGGTTCTGGTTCTGGTTCTGGTCCTGGTCCAGCCAGCAGAACCTGTGGCTCTGTGGAGGTAAAACTCTGACAGGCAACCACTGACCTTCCTGCTAGCGCTAACATCATTAGCACTAATCGATGGGCTCTGATTGGTCGGTTCTGACCGCTGTGGCCTCGGGGCCCGGCGACCAATCAGATTACAGAAGGATATCTGGCACTGGCGTTGCCATAGTTACGCCTGCAGACTGTGATGTCATCAGCTGTCACTGTGAGTCGGTCTGGACGAGCGACCTTCTGTGCAGGAGAGAGAGAGAGAGAGAGAGAGAGAGAGAGAGAGAGAGAGAGAGAGAGAGCGCTGCACAGGTGAGTTCACCTGCAGTCAGGTGCTCCCGGTCCTGTCGCCTTGACTCCAAACCGGGCCGGTCCATCAGAACCATCTGCAGTACCGCGCTCTGGGGGGCGCTGCAGTGAACTGATGATGTCTGTTTCCTAGCAACCATGGATCACATGAACCACAGTGCCATGGCAACGGACCACGTCCATCCCAGCATCAGCACCACCACCGTACACCAACATGGCGGCGACGGCGGCGGCCACGCCGGCCACAGCATGGTGAGTCAAGTCACTGCTGGGGTCACTGCTGGGGTCACTGCTGGGGTCACTGCTGGGGTCACTGCTGGGGTCACATGATTCTTCTGGTTGCCTAGGCGATGACCTTCTACTTCGGCTACCAGAACGTGGAGCTGCTGTTCGCCCAACTGGTCATCAACTCACCTGGAGGCAAGTATCCTTTCCACCCAACACCACTTCCTGTCTGTCCCGGCACTAACCCCGCCCCCTCCTGTCGTCCAATCAGAGATGTTCGGTGCCTGCGTCGGAGTGTTCCTATTGGCCGTTCTCTACGAGGGCCTGAAGATCGGCAGGGAGATCCTGCTGCGGCGCAGCCAGGTGAACGTCCGCTACAACTCCATGCCTCTACCTGGAGCCGACGGCACCATGCTGATGGAGACGCACAAGACGGTGGGGTGAGAGACACACTGAGAGAGAGAGAGAGCGGTGTTATGTTTCCTGTCAGCTCAGTGACAAACAGGAAGTCCTCAAGGGGGCGGAGCCTGTTCTCTAAGGATCCACATGCAGGTAACCCAGCAGGTTCTGGTGCTGTTGGGCCAGTAGGGGGCGCCCTGCTCTGCATGGAGATCTGCGCCCTGAGCAGCCCTGGTGGCCATTAGCCCCTCCCCCTTGATCATCATGGCATCGCCTGCAGTTCCAGCCAGCAGAGTGTGTGGCCGTGTGACCACCGGATGGCAGCACTGAGACGATTTAGATGGAATAACGCTGAAATAAAATGTACAGGATATTGTCATTCCAATAGATCTTCAAAGAGCCCACGCACATTAGTTATGGGGTGGGGATTAGTCCTCACCAATGCGTTAGGAGGCGGGGCTTCTTTCAGAGTAATATGAGGTCAGCATGAAGCTCCACCCCCTGCTGCAGCAGTTTCCTGTTCTGTCCTGCTCCTAGCAAACTGCTCTCCTCTCCCCCAGGCAGCGGATGCTAAGCCCCGCCCACTTCCTGCAGACGGCGCTGCACATCGTCCAGGTGGTGGTGAGCTACGTCCTGATGCTCGTCTTCATGACCTACAACGCCTACCTGTGCATCGCCGTGGCGGCCGGCGCCGGCATGGGCTACTTCCTGTTCAGCTGGCAGAAGGCGGTGGTGGTGGACATCACGGAGCACTGCCACTAGCTAGCTTCACCTTTACCACGGTAGCCATCGCAATGGTGACGTCCGATCATACTGTAGGTTAGCGATTAAGTTTTCTTAGCCAATCAGAGCGCAGATTACCTGAGGATCACATGTTTGTTTTAGTGCCATGGCAACCGTAGCTAGCAGGTGGGTAGCAGAGCCACCAACCAATCACCAGACAGGATAGACTAGCTCCACCCAGTCACGTTTATTCTCTTTTTAATTCCTGTTTACATTTTTCAGATAAAGATCAAGTAAATTTTTACAGTGAATCTTATTTTAAAGATAATCTTCTGATAATTTTTCTGGCGCCGCCATCGGCCTTGCAGCCGCCGCCACTGCCTTACCTGACGGCCTCCATGCTGCCTGATGCCATGGACGCGGACAGGCCTCAGTGTTGTAGTTTTAGTCAAGTAAGGATCAATTATTGAGCTGCTGTTTTTATTACTGAGGTGGGCGGAGCTAAATGTGGACCAATGAGATTGCAGGGATGTTAATGAGGCGTCAGTGCTGCTCAGGGAGCCTCTGATTGGCTGCTGTACCTGAAGGAGGGGGGCAAAGATGGAGGGAAAGCACATTAAAACACTAAATGTGAGGTCATGTTCACCTCTGTGATTCATGTCGTTACTTTTCATTGATCAAAGTTTACTGATCAGAAGTTGACCTGTTTGGCCTCAACAGCGCCCCCTACGCCAGCTGATGAAGTGAAGAGGTTAAAGGTCGTCTGTGTGATGTTTAATGTTGTGAAGAAAACTTTTACTGTTTGAAGCTGGAACCAATAAACTCAACCTGAAGCAGAGTCCCAGAGTTTGTCTGTTCAGAACCACACTGGGTCTGAACCAGCAGAACTGGTCGGAACTTTTGGAGAATCGGAGTTTCTACCAGAGCCGCCATTTTGTTTTCCAGCTTCTTGAAGGCTCAACAGCCTGATAAGGAAGGCTGGTTCTGTTCTGGTTCTGATCTGGTTCTGTTCTGGTTCTGATCTGGTTCTGTTCTGTTCTGGTTCTGATCTGGTTCTGTTCTGGTTGTGACTGTGGAAACTTTGGTGATAATCATGCAAAGAGGGATTCTTCATAGAATCAAGAAAATGATGGCCGACCCTGAACGTCGTGTTCATCAGTGTCTTCAGTCAGAGGCTTCTTCAGGGTCACTGCAGTACAGACTGCTACAGGAGATTCTTCCTGCCAACAGCAGCAACACTGAAGAATCCAAATGTATGAGTTACAACATTCAATTTCCCCTTGGAACTAATAAAGTATTTTTTATTTAATTAAATGTAAATTCAGGTCAACTCCCAGGAGAGATGATTGGAAGAAGATTTAGCTCTGGAAAATATTTATTTTTTATTCATTTTAATGAGGAAAAGTGAGAAAAAGATCAGAAAACTGGTTTTTGTAAGTCGCATTTCACGCACACAGATTATGGTTGAACCTGAAAGTCCTCAGCCAGACCCGACCTGTTCAGCGGAGGAGACACAAGACCGGATCCAGAACCGGTGGGTTAGGGTTAGTTCTGAATCGGTATCGGCTCTGGGGGAAATGATCCGAGTCAGCAGGAGGTCGGAGTGGTTCCTCTGAACTGTTCTACTTCTTTTCTCCGTTGCTCAAAAATGAGGTCGGGTTTAAAAGAGAACGTTCAGACAGAACCAACAGAACCTCGATGATCTGGTCCAACATTCAGTCTGTTGGGTTTTATGTTAGCTAAATGAGGTTCTGGTTCTTGTGACTCAGACAGGATGAATATTAGTGCTTCCAGTTCTGCTCTGCTGTGTTCTGGTCCAGTTAACCAGATTGGAGGTTCTGGCTGGACCGTCGGAACCATCTGTGGACCTTCACGTCAGCCTGAGGAGACTGGCAATAAACATAATAAATATCATATTAATTATAAGCATCCAGATGAAGGCAGTATGAAGATCGATATGCGCATTACCACAAGGTAGGACAGGTTGATGCAACTCCACCTGCTGCAGCAACAGGGAGGGGAGGGACAGACCGCTGTCAGTCTGACATATGGAAAAGGACCGTTGCACTCCGGAAGTGAAGGGGGCGCTATTTCCTATATTATCCATGTCTCGCATTTTTATTTTCCTTTGAAATCTGTGATATATTTTCACCTTTAGGAAGAATTTTCACTCTCAGCATATATTTGATCTTCTCTCTATTATTTACTTCAGCTCACAATTTTTAACTGAATCTGTAGCTTTCTGTGTTCTTCTGAATCTGCTCCTGAGTCGCATCTTTTGGGCTTGATACTGCTTCTAGTGGCGTGGGGTGGTAACACAACTAATATCATTACATTATTAAATCAGAATAGCAGAAAGTCTTTATTATTAGTATTAATTCTGGCATTACTGGAACCATAACAAATAAATTCCCTCACCAAACACCTTTTCATTTTCTGAAGGATGTAGAGGTAATTAAATTAGCTAAACAAAACCTGAAAGTGATTCCAGTTTCTCTCGATGGCCAACCTGTTGAAACTGGCAAATTTTAAATTCCTGGTGTCGTTCCTGGACATTTAGCTCCACTTTGCAGAAAACACTTCCTGTATCTTTAAAGACTTTCTCAGAGACGCCATCTTTAAGAGGATCTAGTGACCTTGTTACCCAACTAGAGCTTGTTGAGCTAAAATGTTAAAACTCAACATTTAACTCAAGTTTGAAATTTTCATCTCCTCGGCTGGTTCCGTCTCATGAGCTGCAGATTAACAAGCTTTTAATGAAACTTTCACTGGCAGGTAAAACAGCAGGTAAATGGTGGTGAAACCAGAACCAACTTTATCTCAACTGTTTGTTGAAAGATGATGGAAGATGCAGGAATATTTTAGCAGAGAGCATCCATCCTCTTTCTTCATCAGTTTGACCTCTGACCTCATGAAGCCGTTTCTGTTTTCCTCTGGTAATAACAATCTATTGGAAATCATTTATTGACAGGGCAATAATTATTCTTTACCAGCTAAATGATAACATTTACCTCCAGCTTGCTGAGAGTTTTACTCTATTCACAAATTGTTGATCATGTGATTCTATGAATAGGATTTATTGTTTTAGAGTCAAAGGAAAATTTCCATGTTGATAGACTAAATAGTTTCATCTTATTTGTTCCTATATATGAGACTTTTCCAACAAAAAGTCTCTCAGAATAATATACATGGCAGCGTAAAAATAAAAATGTGAATTTTTGCTTGTATTTGTTTAACAACCCGATTGTTAAGCTTTTCTCCAGCTTATTGATCATCAATACATTGCAAATGGTATTTTATTATTATTGATCATGTTGTCTTTTATGTCTCCTTATTTCTTTTGTTCCTTGTATAATTGATGGAGATATGTAGATATTATTCATAATGTATGAAAGTATTATGTCATTTAATTAGCTCTATATTTTCAAGGAAATGAAAATATGTGGTGTTTTATCTTTTACAGTGTCAAAAATGCCTAAATTAACAATAAATAATACAGACTTGGTGCTATTCTGATTTAATAGTAGTTGCGTTACCTCCCTACGCCACTAGAGGCAGTGTCAGGCCCAAAAGATGCAACTCAGGAGCAGATTTAGAAGAACACAGGAAGTTACAGAATGTGTTAAAACCGAGCTGCACTGAATAAAAGAGAGAAGATCAAATTCATGCTGAGTGAAAATCCTTCATAACGGTGAAAATATGTGAGATTTCAAAAGAAAATAAAACAGAGACAATAAATAATATAGGAAATAGCGCCCCCTTCACTTCCTGAGTGCAATGGTCCCATTTCCAAATACAGTAAGAGACTAACAGCGGTCCGTCCCTCCCCTCCCTGTAGCTGCAGCAAGTTCTTCTCCACATGGTCGGAACCATATGGTCAGAACGGGCTCTTTGCACCTGCCGTGATGACAGCACAACCTCATGCGCAAATGTGGCTCTTTTTTCCGCTTTCAGTTACTATGACTGCTATAAAAGAATAAACACGTATATACTTGAGAATAAGGTACAAACATTGTCCATTAGAATGGCAGAGAAATGTTTAGATACTTAAATAGCAGATTTTTACAAGAAAAATGTCAGAGAATATTGTCTACTAGCATAAGCTAAAGCTAATGTTAGCCACAATGAGCTAAAACCAATGTTAGCCACAATAAGCTAAAGCTAATATTAGCCACAATAAGCTAAAGCTAATATTAGCCACAATAAGCTAAAGCTAATGTTAGCCACAATAAGCTAAAACTAATATTAGCCACAATGAGCTAAAGCTAATATTAGCCACAATAAGCTAAAGCTAACATTAGCCACAATAAGCTAAAGCTAATATTAGCCACAATAAGCTAAAGCTAATATTAGCCACAATAAGTTAAAGCTAATATTAGCCACAATGAGCTAAAGCTAATATTAGCCACAATAAGCTAAAGCTAATGTTAGCCACAAAGTTTAAAGAAAGTAAATCTCCTTCGTATCTGTGAATACAAAATGAGGCGAACATCTTAAAACTTTTCTCCAGCTTATTGTTGGGGCTTCTGATCGATGTTCACTATTAACTGTTACCTTGGAAAAGCCCTGCAGAAACCCGCCGCAAAGTACCGTTTTCAACACATCGGAAACAATTGAGCCGTTTTTCCGCGAACGCGGAAGTTGAAAAAAACCCCACGCCTCACTCGGTCCCTCTGCCGGACAGCAGGTGGCAGCACCGATCCCTCGGTCCTCCTGCTGCCGGAAGTGCAACGGCAGCGAGTGTTTCCGGTGGCAGGAGTGTGTTTTGCTGTGGGTCAGCTCGGTTCGTCCATCAGGTCGTTCAGGTTCTCCTTCGGTTTGAGTCCATCTCCCCCCGGCTCTCGGTTCCGGTCCATGCCCGCCTCTACGCTCTGATCCGCGGTTCTCTCTCGGTCCTGGTTCCTCATGGCCTCCAGAAGGCCGGACAGCTTCGACGGCTACGGGTTCCGGAGCGACCAGTACGGAGCCGGATACCCGGTCAGCGGGGTCTCCGGGGAGCCGCAGCAGCACCAGTGGGTCACCAGCCCGCCGGACATCCCGGGCAGCCGGAACCTCCACCCCGGCGAGCGGACGCCGCTGTACGAGGAGGCCGAGCCGGGCTGCGGCTGGGAGGCTCCGCGAGCCGCGGGCGTTCCTCCAGGTAGGTCGGTGTTCTGGCTGGGGGTCCGTGAACGCATCGTCGTTCACGGACGAACGACGACCGTCTGGACAGCCTGTCCAGACGGTCCGACAGGCTCTTTTTCATCAGTGGGTCGATAATATTATCGTGATAAATCGATTACCGGTGAATGACTGCAATAATCGATCAGAACTTTCTGCACTCCATGAGTTCACATGGATGGGATTATTTGGACTGACGTCTTTTTATTGCCTCATGAATATATAATGACTAACAGGATCAAGAACTTTTATTATAACATTATTAACATATATATTATGCAGCAACAGCTGCTCTTGTTGTTAGTGTGAAGGTGAAATTATGATCATTTTTTGTGGAATGTTCTCACGCTGCAATATTTTGGTCGGATTTGCAAAAAATCCTTTCAGAAAAAAATGGAAAAAATATTGTTTTATCAAATTTACATACTTAACTCATCTTTAACAATTCAACATTTTTTAGATGAAATATGTGCAGTGAATTTTATTATAATCCTAGCAAAATATTATGTCCACAATATAAATGGGATGAAAAACTTCCCTCTTAAAATATTTATTGCCTCTGTTGAAAAAACTTAACTTTAATAATAAGAAACTGGTAAAAAACTCTGATCCAAAAATTTAACTTCAGATCCCTGTTATTTTTTTCTTTTCTTTACCTTTTTATTCTATTGTTGTAATATACCTTTCTTCATATGTATTGAATATATTTTTGACACATCGTTATATTTTACCCAATGTAAATATATTTATTTAACTTTTGTCTTCTAGACCCTTAATATCAGTAATTATTCTTTATTTGTTTTTATTGTAATATTTAATATTTGTCTTGAGTTAACATGTTCAAGAAAACCAGTGAGAGCTGTGACATCATCGCGATGACATCATGTTGGTTCTCCTCTGTGTGTTTCAGAGCAGCTGACCGGTTCGCCGGCTTCGGGATCGGACTGGTCAGGTCAGAGTTCATCTGCTTCCATGGTCTCTGTTTTTAGTCCAGAGTGGGAGTCCTGTCCATACCAGCTGCGGTGGCTCAAAAGTTCTGGTTCTGGTGGTTGTGTAGGTCCATCAGAACATTGAGTCCTTATTTTACCGGACCCGTTGTGGATCAGAACCAGATCTGAGGAACCGCTGACCCGGTGTCTCTGTGTCTCTGTCAGCAGTCTGTTCACGGAGAACGTCTTGGCCATCCTGCATCGTGTTCCGGCGCCAGTGCCAGGTATGACCAGCAGCACCTCAGGTCACATGGTGTCTGTGCTTAGCTCTGATTGGTGTCTGTCCCCAGGTCAACTACCACGGCCACTGCTACCACCTGACCCCGTTCAGCGCCGTCGGCGTCATGTACGCCATCACCAAGGCCCAGGTGAGCTGATCTGCTTCCTGTTTGTGGCAGAGGGACCATGTGACCAATCACACAGGCTTGCTCTGTCTGCAGGGGCTGAAGGCTCTGTGGAAGGGCATGGGCAGCACCTTCATCGTCCACGGCATCACCCTGGCGCCGAGGGCGTCATCAGCGAGTTCACACCGTTACCACGGTAACCGCCCAGCCACCAAGCGCTGCTGAGGTTCTGCTAAGGTTCTGGTTCTGGATTCTGCTCCTCTGCTCCTGCAGGGAGCTTCCTCACAGCTGGAGCTGGAAGGAGCTGGCCGGACACCTGCTGCTCAAAGGGTCGTACTGCCGGGTCGGGAGGTTCTGCCGGGCCAGACCGGGGGTACTAAAGGTGCCAGTCGTAACTCCGCACTGAGCTCCAGCAGCCAATTAAATTGCTCGTAGCACCTGATTGGTCATCTCGGTCAGAGGGAAACTGAAGTCCTGTAGCAGTCTGTAAACGGATCCTCTGATGAAGACGCAGAAGCTCGTCTTTCACTGTACACAAATTGGTCAGCGTTCCGTTTAGATCTGGTACCGTTCTGACGGCCCGCTTCCCGGGTGCAGCCCTGCTTCAGAAGTGTTTGGTTGAGAAATTTGTCGTCTGTGTCACTGAGCTAACCTGACTGTGTTAGCTCAGGTTACACAGACAGGTTAGCTCACTGACAGTCGGGTCAGTGAGCTAACCGACTGTGTCACTGAGCTAACCCGACTATGTCACTGAGCTAGCTGTCTGTGTCACTGAGCTAACCTGACTGTGTCACTGAGCTAACCCGACTGTGTCACTGAGCTAGCCTGACTGTGTCACTGAGCTAACCCGACTGTGTCACTGAGCTAACCCGACTGCGTTAGCTCACATTACACAAACAGGTTAGCTCACTGACAGTCGGGTCACTGAGCTAACCCGACGTGTCAGTGAGCTAACCCGACTGTGTCACTGAGCTAACCCGACTATGTCACTGAGCTAGCCTGTCTGTGTCACTGAGCTAACCTGACTGTGTCACTGAGCTAACCCGACTGTGTCAGTGAGTAACCCGACTGTGTCACTGAGCTAGCCTGTCTGTGTCACTGAGCTAACCCTAACCCTAACCCTAACCCTAACTGCGTTAGCTCACAGGTTACACAAACAGGTTAGCTCACTGACAGTCGGGTCACTGAGCTAACCCGACTATGTCACTGAGCTAGCCTGTCTGTGTCACTGAGCTAACCCGACTGTGTCAGTGAGCTAACCCGACTGTGTCACTGAGCTAGCCTGTCTGTGTCACTGAGCTAGCCTGTCTGTGTCACTGAGCTAGCCTGTCTGTGTCACTGAGCTAACCCGACTGTGTCACTGAGCTAGCTGTCTGTGTCACTGAGCTAACCTGACTGTGTCACTGAGCTAACCCGACTGTGTCAGTGAGCTAACCCGACTGTGTCACTGAGCTAGCCTGTCTGTGTCACTGAGCTAACCTGACTGTGTCACTGAGCTAACCCGACTGTGTCACTGAGCTAACCCGACTGCGTTAGCTCAAAGGTTACACAAACAGGTTAGCTCACTGACAGTCGGGTCACTGAGCTAACCCGACTGTGTCACTGAGCTAACCCGACTGTGTCACTGAGCTAGCCCGACTGTGTCACTGAGCTAACCCGACTGTGTCACTGAGCTAGCCTGTCTGTGTCACTGAGCTAACCTGACTGTGTCACTGAGCTAACCCGACTGTGTCAGTGAGCTAACCCGACTGTGTCAGTGAGCTAACCCGACTGTGTCACTGAGCTAGCCTGTCTGTGTCACTGAGCTAACCTGACTGTGTCACTGAGCTAACCCGACTGTGTCACTGAGCTAACCCGACTGCGTTAGCTCACAGGTTACACAAACAGGTTAGCTCACTGACAGTCGGGTCACTGAGCTAACCCGACTGTGTCATGAGCTAACCCGACTGTGTCACTGAGCTAGCCCGACTGTGTCACTGAGCTAACCCGACTGTGTCACTGAGCTAACCGACTGTGTCACTGAGCTAGCCTGACTGTGTCACTGAGCTAGCCTGACTGTGTCACTGAGCTAACCTCACGTGTCACTGAGCTAGCCTGACTGTGTCACTGAGCTAGCCTGTCTGTGTCACTGAGCTAACCTGACTGTGTCACTGAGCTAACCTCACTGTGTCACTGAGCTAGCCTGACTGTGTCACTGAGCTAACCTCACTGTGTCACTGAGCTAGCCTGACTGTGTCACTGAGCTAGCCTGTCTGTGTCACTGAGCTAACCTGACTGTGTCACTGAGCTAGCCCGAGTGTGTCACTGAGCTAACCGACTGTGTCACTGAGCTAGCCTGATTGTGTCACTGAGCTAGCCTGACTGTGTCACTGAGCTAACCTCACTGTCACTGAGCTAGCCTGACTGTGTCACTGAGCTAGCCTGTCTGTGTCACTGAGCTAGCCTGAACTAGCCCGACTGTGTCACTGAGCTAACCCGACTGTGTCATTGAGCTAGCCCGACTGTGTCACTGAGCTAACCCGACTGTGTCAGTGACCTAGTCTGTCTGTGTCACTGAGCTAGCCTGACTGTGTCACTGAGCTAGCGTGTCTGTGTCACTGAGCTAACCTGTCTGTGTCACTGAGCTAACCCGACTGTGTCAGTGAGCTAACCCGACTGTGTCACTGAGCTAGCCCGACTGTGTCACTGAGCTAGCCCGACTGTGTCACTGAGCTAGCCCGACTGTGTCACTGAGCTAACCCGACTGTGTCACTGAGCTAGCCTGTCTGTGTCACTGAGCTAACCTGACTGTGTCACTGAGCTAACCCGACTGTGTCAGTGAGCTAACCCGACTGTGTCACTGAGCTAGCCTGTCTGTGTCACTGAGCTAACCTGACTGTGTCACTGAGCTAACCCGACTGTGTCACTGAGCTAACCCGACTGCGTTAGCTCACAGGTTACACAAACAGGTTAGCTCACTGACAGTCGGGTCACTGAGCTAACCCGACTATGTCACTGAGCTAGCCTGTCTGTGTGTCACTGAGCTAACCTGACTGTGTCACTGAGCTAACCCGACTATGTCACTGAGCTAGCCTGTCTGTGTCACTGAGCTAACCTGACTGTGTCACTGAGCTAACCCGACTGTGTCAGTGAGCTAACCCGACTGTGTCACTGAGCTAACCCGACTGCGTTAGCTCACAGGTTACACAAACAGGTTAGCTCACTGACAGTCGGGTCACTGAGCTAACCCGACTGTGTCACTGAGCTAACCCGACTGTGTCACTGAGCTAGCCCGACTGTGTCACTGAGCTAACCCGACTGTGTCACTGAGCTAACCCACTATGTCACTGAGCTAGCCTGTCTGTGTCACTGAGCTAACCTGACTGTGTCACTGAGCTAACCCGACTGTGTCAGTGAGCTAACCCGACTGTGTCACTGAGCTAACCCGACTGTGTCACTGAGCTAGCCTGTCTGTGTCACTGAGCTAACCTGACTGTGTCACTGAGCTAACCGACTGTGTCACTGAGCTAACCCGACTGTGTCACTGAGCTAGCCTGTCTGTGTCACTGAGCTAACCGACTGTGTCACTGAGCTAACCCGACTGTGTCAGTGAGCTAACCCGACTGTGTCACTGAGCTAGCCTGTCTGTGTCACTGAGCTAACCTGACTGTGTCACTGAGCTAACCCGACTGTGTCACTGAGCTAACCCGACTGCGTTAGCTCACAGGTTACACAAACATTTAGTCACTGACAGTCGGGTCACTGAGCTAACCCGACTGTGTCACTGAGCTAACCCGACTGTGTCACTGAGCTAGCCCGACTGTGTCACTGAGCTAACCCGACTGTGTCACTGAGCTAACCCGACTATGTCACTGAGCTAGCCTGTCTGTGTCACTGAGCTAACCTGACTGTGTCACTGAGCTAACCCGACTGTGTCAGTGAGCTAACCCACTGTGTCAGTGAGCTAACCCGACTGTGTCACTGAGTAGCCTGTCTGTGTCACTGAGCTAACTGACTGTGTCACTGAAGCTAACCCGACTGTGTCACTGAGCTAACCCGACTGCGTTAGCTCACGTTACACAAACAGGTTAGTCACTGACAGTCGGGTCACTGAGCTAACCCGACTGTGTCACTGAGCTAACCCGACTGTGTCACTGAGCCTAGCCCGACTGTGTCACTGAGCTAACCCGACTGTGTCACTGAGCTAACCCCGACTGTGTCACTGAGCTAGCCTGACTGTGTCACTGAGCTAGCCTGACTGTGTCACTGAGCTAACCTCACTGTGTCACGAGCTAGCCTGACTGTGTCACTGAGCTAGCCTGTCTGTGTCACTGAGCTAACCTGACTGTGTCATGAGCTAGCCTGAGTGTGTCACTGAGCTAACCCGACTGTGTCACTGAGCTAGCCTGATTGTGTCACTGAGCTAGCCTGACTGTGTCACTGAGCTAACCTCACTGTCACTGAGCTAGCCTGACTGTGTCACTGAGCTACCTGTCTGTGTCACTGAGCTAGCCTGAACTAGCCCGACTGTGTCACTGATGCTAACCCGACTGTGTCATTGAGCTAGCCGACTGTGTCACTGAGCTAACCCGACTGTGTCAGTGACCTAGTCTGTCTGTGTCACTGACTAGCCTGACTGTGTCACTGAGCTAGCCTGTCTGTGTCACTGAGCTAACCCGCACTGTGTCAGTGAGCTAACCCGACTGTGTCACTGAGCTAGCCCGACTGTGTCACTGAGCTAGCCCGACTGTGTCACTGAGCTAGCCGACTGTGTCACTGAGCTAGCCCGACTGTGTCACTGAGCTAGCCCGACTGTGTCACTGAGCTAACCCGACTTTGTCATTGAGCTAGCCCGACTGGTCACTGAGCTAACCCGACTTTGTCATTGAGCTAGCCCGACTGTGTCACTGAGCTAACCCGACTGTGTCCCACAGGCTAACCGCTGTGGTGGCGCTACCGTTCTACTGCGCTAGCCTCATCGAGACCGTCCAGGTGAGTCCTTACCATACCCCAAGCGTCACCCAGGAGACCAACGCTTCAGTTTCTGTACCAGCGGGTGGCCAAAATGTAACGGGTTGTTCGGGTCCTCTGACCTCTGACCCCCTACTGACCTCTGTCCCCAGAGTGAGATTGTCCGGGACGAGTCGTCATCTGGTCTGCTGGACTGCGTCCGTGAGGGTCTGACGCGGCTGCTGGGCGTCGGCGCCCCTCACAGCCGCCGCCTGCTTCCTCTCAGCTACCTGCTGCTTCCTGTGGCGCCCCCGCCATCCTGCGCTACGCGGTGGCGCCTCCGTCCAGCGGGCGGTGCTGTGGCTGCACCAGCGCGGCGGGGGGAAGCGCGCCCGGTCCCGTCCGACCCCCTGGACGCCTACTTCCAGAGCTGGCGGCGGCGTGGGCGGGGTCTCTGGCGGCGGACGTGCTGCTGTTCCCCCTGGACGGCCTGGCGCTGCACCGCCTCAGCCTGCAGGGGACACGCACCATCATCGACGCCACAGACGGGGCGGAGGTGGCGGGAGCGGCGGCAGCCCGCTGGTGCTGCCGGTCAACACGCAGTACGACGGCCTGGCGGACTGCCTGCACGCCAATCCGGAGGAAGGAAGGCGCCGCCGGCTTCTACCGCGGCTTCGGCGCGCTGATGGTGCAGTACTCGCTGCACGGCGCGCTGCTGGCCGCCGCCAGGACGCTGCTCAGGGTCGTGCTGCTGGACGCCAGGGCCTGCTGAGGCGTCGCCATGGAGACGTCATGACCACAGACTTTGGTAATTGGCTGATAAGCTGCAGACTGAAGGTTCGATGGGGTCACTGCTTACATCATTTCCACATCCTCTCCTCTGATCGACTTAGATTCTGTCTCCTATTGGCTGCTGGAAAACAAACGTGATGTAAACAAGCGATCCGCCCAGCAGATTCTGTGTATAAAAGTGTAAAAAATGAAACGTTGTCTGTGAAAATGTAGATTCAAATTAAATTATTTGTGATTCGTTGACAAATAAATACTGAATTTTCCTCCTCATAATTGAAAATAAATAAATTGTCAGATGTTAACCTGTGAAACAAACTCTTCTTCTACACATTTACAGTAGAGCATTCTGGGTAAGAATGACTGGTGGGGGCGGAGCCATCACTCTGATCAACCAATCAGGAGAGCCCAGAGAGTCAGTTGAGACAAGCGACCAATCAGCAGCTGGATGAACCTCCAGGTTTCCTTCATAGCGTTTAGTTGTTATGGTGGCGGTTCACCATGGAGGGCTTTCTGCTACCTGAAGGTCAGAGGTCAGGCCTGGCTCATCAGGGAACTGCAGGTTACCCTTCATACAGGGTTCATACTGGTCATGAAAAACCTGGAAAGTCATGGAATTTTGCAAATATGGACAAAAAAGTGCATTTTGTTTCTGTGGTTCTCTGGGACTCCCGGAGGACCAGGGAATCTTGTTCCCTCACTATAACCTGCAGTTATGAGGCAGAATGAATCCTTTCTTACAGCGGCCGCTGCATTTCTGCCTTAATACAAGGTTATGGGAGCTTTTTCCATGAATGCTAATATGTCTTAGTGAAATTTCTGAAGGTTTATATCTTTTTCTTTAGGCACCAAAAACATGATTTAAACAGAAACTTTCCATAAGTAGAAAAGCAGTAAACATACATCCTGATTTGGGCCATTTCTGAGTCATCATTGTAGGGTGATAAATAAAAACTGATAGTTTTATGGTGTCTCTGTTGTGCTGGTTGGTTGAAGGCTCTACAGTGGCAGGAAGCCACAAGGTCAGTGTGTCTGTGTTTGTCCTGCCCGACTGGCTTGTGTCCTCCATCTGATCATCTGAGACTGTCCGTGCCGTTTGTAGCAATGGGCTGGGATTGTGGTGTGTTTGGTGCTGTGCATTTCTGCAGCGTCGCTCTGCTGCTGTTGGTGGCTGCGGCTGGCGGTTGTTACGGCCTCCATCTTGTCCTGACCTGCTGATCCGCTCCCTGCAATGAGATTTTACTTTACCTCAATCCGGTTAATGAGTTTTCTGTTTTAGGCACAAGATTTTTCTGGAGCTGGAGCTCTGGACGTCCTGCTGTCTTATCTTGCCGGTGTTTGTTTGGGGCGCTCTGGATTGAAACTGTTACTGCTTGGAAAGGCCGGTGGACAGGGTGGTGGACGGGTTGGTGGACAGGGTGGTGGACGGGTTGGTGGACAGGGTGGTGGACAGGGTGGTGGACAGGGTTGGTGGACGGGTTGGACAGAGTGGTGGACGGGTTGGTGGACGGGTTGGACAGAGTGGTGGACGGGTTGGTGGACGGGGTGGTGAACGGACCGGTGGACAGGGTGGTGAACGGGTTGGTGGACAGAGTGGTGGATGGGTTGGTGGACAGGGTGGTGGACAGAGTGGTGGACGGGGTGGTGAACGGACCGGTGGACAGGGTGGTGAACGGACCGGTGGACAGGGTGGTGAACGGACCGGTGGACAGGGTGGTGGACGGGTTAGTGGACATGTTTGCTTTCTTTTGTTTTGATTTACTAATTTGTTTTGTTTTGCATTGCATGTTTGTTTTTGTTTTTTTGAATAATTGCCTTTCTTCATGAACCTGTTGTACACAGAGCCCTGCTCATATGATCTGCTGCTGCCCCCTGGTGGCTGGGAGAGGTCTGACCTGCTGCTTCTCTAGAGAAAAATAACAACATACAGTTAAAATAAGAGCAGATAAAAGAACTGGAGAGTAGTAGGAGGAAGTGGTCGGTTTGTCCTCCAGCAGGCCAGAGGTGGGTCATAACTACCTGCATTTACTCAATTATATTCACTGGAGTGACTTTTATTTTGGTAGAGACAAGATGGAGCCCGTAACACCAGCTTTGAGGCTAACAACTGTTGAGCTAGTTATTCATAGCAGTAACGCTGCCTCTCATTATTATATAATTACCTGATTTTATACATCACTGTGACGGAAACGTGTCTCTCCGAAACCTTTCCCCCTCGGGGCGGAACCAATGTTCTATCCTGCTGTGTTTTCCGGTCGGACAAAGTTCCTCGGCGCTCCTCCATGTGTGATCTGGGCTCGCGCTCCGCTCTCGGTTCTTCTCGGTTCTGTTTTGTTGTTTATTGTTTTATTAGCGGTCTTTGAACATGCCGCGCACCGGAAGCGCCCTGTTCTCCGGGTTCCGGGTTCTGGGTCTCTACTCCAACCACGTGCCGCACGCGCTCCGGTACCACCAGAAGCACCGGGAATTCTACGTGGTGACGTCAGTGGGCAAAAGCTTCCACACGTTTAACGTAAGATGAAAGTGATCGATGCTGATTATTGGAGTTTAATCTGACGGTGATCAGCAACCGATCAGAGGAGAGGGTGACGTCAGAGTGGGAGGATGCATGGGGTTGAATGGTTGGATGATGACCGGATGGATGGACAGCTGGCTGACTTGTGGATGATTGGATGCTGGTTGGATGGATAGTGATGATGTCACAGCTCACCTGTGCTGGTTTCCTGCAGGTGAGCCGCCTGGGGATCGTTTCTGTCAGTGAGTATTGGAACTTTACGCTGATGATGCGGCAGATCGATTCCCTCTGATTGGTCGTGGTGTAACACTGTGGTCACCTAGGTAACAGCCTGCCCGATGACATCACGTGCCTGGCGGCGGATCGGATGTTGGTGTTTGCTGCAAGCGGAACGACTGTCTGTGCCTTCGCCAAAGAGGCAGGAGAACTTCCTGTTGGCCGCCGGTGCTGTGTTCGTTTCTGCCTCTCTATAAAGTTCTTTTTGAATCTCCATCCAGGTGGTGATGCGTTACCATGGACACAAACAGGAAGTGCAGCTGCTGCTGCCGCTGGTGACCATCTGGTCTCTGTCGACAGCGGTGGTGATGTCATCGTGTGGGACGTTCAGGGAGGAGGTGAGCAGAGGGGGCGGGGCTTCAGTCTTCACCTGAGCTGGCTTCCATCGTCTTCCATCTTGGTCTGCTTTGTGGCTTCCAGACATCTACCTGCGGCTGAACTTTGACCCCGGGGCCTTCGACGTGTCGGCCATGATGCACCCGAGCACGTACCTGAACAAGGTGCTGCTGGGCAGCCGCCAGGGGGGCGTGCAGCTGTGGAACGTCAGGACCAGGTGGGGGCGCCGCCCTCCGCTCTGCTACCGCAGACTGTGTTGCCATGGCGATGCTCACCGGCCTCCTTTTCCTCCTCAGTAAACTGCTGTTCACGTTTCCTGGCTGGTCGGCGGCGGTCACCGTCCTGCAGCAGGTCAGAAGTCGGCTGCTTGGTCCTGATTGGTCGGGTGTCTGGGGGGGCGGGGCTTGGTTTTGGTTCTGCTGAATGTAATCTGAAGCACAAAGCTGGTCATGTTTGTAACGTTGAGTGGTGACTAATAAAGTTTTCTCGAGAGGTGACCGACCGTCTGCTTCCTCCCCAGAGTCCAGCGGTGGACGTGGTGGGCATCGGCACGGCAACCGGACGCATCATCATCCACAACATCCGTCTGGATGAGACGCTGATGAGCTTCATGCAGGACTGGGACCAATCAGCACGCTGGCTTTCAGGACAGGTAGTCTCACCTGAGTGGGTCCAGTAGCTGGTGCGTTAGCGGGTCTGTTAGCGTACAGACACATACAGACCTGCTAACGCTAGCAGATAACGCAAGCATCTGTTAGCTGACCCGTTAGCCTCCATTAGCAGAAAAAGTCAGTGTCTATTAGCGGGTTCTTTTAACATTAGAGGATCTGTTAGCACGTCCATTAGCACCTGCTAGCAGGTCTGTTAGCATGTCCATTAGCACCTGCTAGCGGGTCTGTTAGCACGTCCATTAGCACCTGCTAGCGGGTCTGTTAGCACGTCTATTAGCACCTGCTAGCGGGTCTGTTAGCAGGTCCATTAGCTCCTGCTAGCGGGTCTGTCAGCACGTCCATTAGCACCTGCTAACGGGTCTGTTAGCACGTCCATTAGCACCTGCTAGCGGGTCTGTTAGCACGTCCATTAGTACCTGCTAACGGGTCTGTTAGCAGGTCCATTAGCTCCTGCTAGCGGGTCTGTTAGCACGTCCATTAACACCTGCTCACGGGTCTGTTAGCAGGTCCATTAGCTCCTGCTAGCGGGTCTGTTAGCACGTCCGTTAGCACCTGCTAGCGGGTCTGTTAGCACGTCCATTAGCACCTGCTAACGGGTCTGTTAGCACGTCCATTAGCACCTGCTAGCGGTCTGTTAGCACGTCCATTAGCACTGCTAACGGGTCTGTTAGCGTTATCGGGTCCATAGATCTGCTCTCTCCCAGATGGGCCTCCCGTCATGGCGTCCGGCAGTCCACAGGGACACATTGCATTGTGGGACTTGGCGCGTCAGCAGCTGATCGCCCAGCAGAGACACGCCCACCGAACAGCTGTTGCCGCGGCGACGTTCCTTCATGGAGAGCCGCTGCTGGTCACCAACGGCGCCGACAACGCTATTAAGGTCAGCGAGTTGAAACGACCGGTCGCTCTGTTTTGGATCCTGTGACCTTTAACCTTTGTCTTCATCAGGTCTGGATATTTGACCAGGAGGGGGGCGGGGCCAGACTCCTCAGGTGCCGACAGGGCCACAGCGCTCCGCCCACCACCATCCATCACCATGGCAACGATGGGAAGAACATCCTCAGCGCAGGTAAGAGAACCAGATGGTTCCTCGTCGGGTTCCCGGTCTCACCAGAGCCTTTGCTGCCCCCTGCAGGTCAGGACGGCTCCCTGCAGTCCTTCTCCACCGTCCATGAGCGTTTCAACAAGAACATGGGTCACGGTCAGTCCGACGCCAGGAGCTCCTTCTGGGTCTCTTTGTTGCCCTGGATCCACTCCGCTGGTTCTACAGCAAAATGCTTTTCTGTTTCAGGATCCATCAGCAAGAAGAAAGAGAAGAAGAAGAAGAAAAAAGGGTTGACTTTTGAGGAGCTGCGACTTCCTGCTATCACAACGCTAGCTTCAGGTGGGTTTTACCTGATGGCCGATGGTGGCTAGTGGCTGCTAATGGTGTCTAGTGGTAGCTAATGGTGGCTAGTGGCTGCTAATGGTGGCTAGTGGTAGCTAATGGTGGCTAGTGGCTGCTAATGGTGGCTAGTGGTAGCTAATGGTGGGTAGTGGTAGCTAGTGGCAGCTAGTGGTAGCTAATGATGGCTAGTGGTAGCTAGTGGCAGCTAGTGGTAGCTAATGATGGCTAGTGGTAGCTAGTGGCAGCTAGTGGTAGCTAATGATGGCTAGTGGTAGCTAGTGGCAGCTAGTGGTAGCTAATGATGGCTAGTGGTAGCTAGTGGCAGCTAGTGGTAGCTAATGATGGCTAGTGGTGGCTACTGACATTTTAATAGTGGTTAATGGCGGCTCACTGTCGGGATGCAGAAGCACAGAAATAGTCGCCAGATTTTTCACAAGTTGTTGTTTTAATAAAAAGTCTGAAAAATGTGAAGTGCACAACTGAGATCTACACAAAAGTCAGGGAACAAAAGCAATCTTTAATATGGAGAGCAAGAATCAAAATCTGCTCTAATGAACTTAGAGTTGCATAGTTGCTTTATTCTCCTCTCTGCTAACAGAAGCAGAGACTCAATCTTCAAGGACCAATCAAAGGAAAACAGATGGAACAGTTCAACCTCATACGCTCATAACTATCATGTCTACAGGATGTGAAAACTAAACACTCTGTCTCCATGCAGGGAAAAACAGCAAGTTCCCAAATAACCGTCTGGGAACTTCAACAGAAACATCTTGTTTATTTGTATGCAGCTGCATGAAAAACATGTCGACTATAATGCGATAGGGTCAGGGTTGGGGTCAGGGGTTGGGGTCAGGGTTGGGGTCAGGGTCAGGGTCAGGGTTGGGGTCAGGTCAGGGTTGGGGTCAGGGTCGGGGTCAGGGGTTGGGGTCAGGGTTGGGGTCAGGGGTTGGGGTCAGGGTTGGGGTCAGGGTTGGGGTCAGGGTTGGGTCAGGGTCAGGTGTTACGTAACACTGCATGATGCAAATGAAACATTTTCTCTTTAAAAATCTACTTCACAAAAACAAAATGTCGCCGATGTGGATGAATGGAAACATGATAACCCCGCCCCCTTCATCAACGCAGCCATGACTTTTGGCTCCGCCCTGTTTTTTCTAAACAAGGCGGTTAGTTACCGTGGTTACCTTGTCCTCCAGCTGTGGCTCGCCAGTCAGACTGGGACGGCGTCGTGGCGCTCCACCGCGGCCGCCTCGCCGCCTCCACGTGGAACTACCACAGGTGCACCATGGGAGCTCACCACCTGAAGCCGCCTGCTCCGGGGAGGAATGCTGTTGCCACGGTAACGGCGTGACACGGATACCGCCGCGTTGCGTCTGAGCCCCGCCCCTCTGGATTGATTCAATGACTTCCTGTCTTTCCAGGCTGTTGACATCACTTCCTGTGGGAACTTCGCTGTGATTGGCTCGTCCTGTGGACATGTGGACGTCTACAACCTGCAGTCTGGTCTGCACCGTGGTTGCTATGGCGACGAGGAGAAAGGTGAGCCCTGATTGGCTCTGGTCCGATCGGTCGACCGAACGTCCGTCCCTTTGACCTCCGCCCTCTGTCCCGCAGCGCACAGGGCGTGGTGCGAGGCGTCGCCACGGATACTCTCAACCAGCTGACCGTCAGCTGCGGCTCTGATTGGCTGCTGAAGTTCTGGCGATTTAAGACGAGAAAACAGGAAGCGGTTCTGAAGCTGAGCGCGCACCGGCGAGCCTGAGGCTTCACAGAGAGAGGTGAGTCAGGAACCGAGACGGGAACCGAGACGGGAACCAAGAACTGCTCAGTGAGGAACTGAGCATGCTCAGTCTGCGCCGCTCACTGACTCGCCCACTGTGTCCCCAGTGGGATGGTCGCCATGGCGCTGGACAACTTCACGCTGGTGGTGGCGGACATCGAAACCAGACGGATCGTCAGGAAATTCGCTGGTCACCATGGCAACATCACTGACATGGTGGGCAGCTGCTGGTCACTGATTGGCTCTGGTCGGCTCTGGTCGGCTCTGGTCGGCTCTGATTGGCTCTGGTCGGCTCTGGTCGGCTCTGGTTGGCTCTGACCCAGTCTGACTCTGACTCGCTGTCTTCTCTTGTCCTCCATCTTGGTTTCCTCCTAAGACCTTCAGCCCAGACGGCCGCTGGCTGGTTACCACGGCGATGGACCGCACCATCAGGACCTGGGACCTCCCCTCTGGCAGGTGAGCTGTGACATCATGGAGGAGAAGCAGGAAGCCCCGCCCTCTCGTTAATCCATCCTCTCTCTCCTCAGTCTGGTCGACTGCTTCCTGGTTGCTATGGCGCCGGTTGGCGTTTCCATGTCGCCGACCGGAGACTTCCTGGCAACAGCACATGTGGACAGTCTGGGCGTTTACCTCTGGTGTGGACCAATCAGAGAGCGGCAGGTTTCTGATTTCTGGTCGGGTCTTGTTTCAGCCAATCACAGTCCAGCTCTTCTTCTCCAGGACCAATAGGAGCCTGTGTGGGCCGGTGGGGCTCCGCCCCCTCCCAGCTGACTACCAACCAGAGGAGGAGACGCTGCCCAGTGCCGCTGCCGCCCTGATGGAACAGGAAGTGACCTCAGAGGAGTCTGAAGACGGGTTCCAGTCGGCTGAGCAGCTGGGGGCGGAGCTTGTGACGCTGTCGCTAATGCCCGAGTCTCGGTGGAAAAGTCTGCTGCACCTGGACGCCATCAAGGTGAGCTGGGTGGCTGCGGTTGTAGGAGAGATCAGCTGACCCCTCCCTCACCTGTTGCTGTTGCTTGCAGAGGAGGAACAGACCGCTGGCGCCCCCTGCTGCTCCGCCCACTGCCCCCTTCTTCCTGCCAACACTTCCTGGTCTGACGCCTCAGTTCGCGTTGCCCTCGACAACAAAGGAGGACTCACAGGTCAGCCAATCAGAGGCCAGCCCCTCCCCAGCCTGTTTCTGTCACCTGACCCAGAGTGTCTAAATATGGCCGTGTTTCCTGTCAGTCCAAGGTGCTGCCATGGGGTTCACTGGCTCAGAGGTCAGAGTTCGCAGCAGCTCTGGAGTCGGCCCTGGACTCCGGATCGTGTGAGTCCATCTGTACCCTTCAAAATAAAAGCACCATTCTAACTAACTTCACTTTAAAGTTCTATTTGAATGAAAGTTGAGATTTTAGGAACTAAAATTGAATATTGAATACGAGTAAAACTTTAGAATCCTAAGTGAAGAACCGGACTGAGGCGAGTCGTCATGCTGTGTTGCATGACTTTGTGTTTTTGATGTAAAGCGCTTTGAAATGCCTTGTTGCGGAAATGTGCAATACAAATAAAATTTGATTGATTGATTGATATAAATTCTTTAATTTAGACTCAGTGCTTTTATTTTGATAATCTGTGGTGAACTTCCTGTGTCCGTCTTTAACGCTCCTAGTCGATCAGCCTCTGAGGCTCCTGAAGGATTGTGGGCCTGCAGGCGTTTCTGTGGAGCTCACCTGTCTGACGTCAGAAGGGGGCGGAGCCAACAGCCTCCTGCTCGCCTTCATCCAGATGATTGACAGCATGCTGGCCGGTGGGCGGGACTTCGACCTGGCTCACGCTTACCTGGCTCTCTTCTTGAAGGTGAGCTCGTCAGAGCACAGCTTTGGTCTTTTATTGTGAAAGAGCCCCAGCTTCCTGTTTACCTGCAGGTTTGTTTTGTTTTCAGCTCCATCTGCGCACGTTGTCGCAGGATGCTGTTGCCATGGAGACGTTGCTCCGCCTCTCCTCCAGACTGGAGTCTGGGTGGGCGGAGCTTCAAGCATCGTTCAACCAATCACTGTGTCTGCTGTCGTACACAAAGAGTGCACTGCTGTGACACACATAAAATAAAGTGTTTCCTGGTTCTGTTGCTCTGTGATTGATTGATCTGGGCTGATGAAAGTCATCTGCAGAGGTCAGAGTGCAGAGGTAAAAACGATACCGTGAAACGAAGACAGGAGATCCAGACCATCATCTTCACCACCATCATCATCATCGGTTTCATCTATTGATCTTTTGTAACGAGCAGCTTCCTCCCAGCAGGAAGTGAAACAGAAACTGATTCCGTTCTTGTCTGGTTTATGGTTTAGGGATCAATTTTATGATCAATGTATTGTGTGTTTATTTGTTCTGGGTCAATACACATCACCTACTCGTGATCAAAGCTGGGTTTCGTCAGTATAAATACGTTACAGTAATATGTAAATGTTCCCTGAACTGATGACAGGAAACTGATCATAAAGGCAATAATTAATTGTTCTCATTAACATCTAAACTAGCAGAATTATGCCAGCAGCTGGATTTCTGCACGTTTTGATCTGCTCTGAAAAGGCGTGACTTTTGACCTTTGACCTCCTGTCTCAGATCAAGACAGAAGCTACAGGCCGGTTGCCCCTGGTAACAGGAAGTCCTGATGTTATTGATCATCTTTTGGTAATTGGTTGAAAAGTGAAATCTGAACATAAATATATTTTTTTTACATTTTTCATTTGACTCGTTGAGTTTTCAGTTTTGTGATTCTGCAGGATTTGATCTTTTATCTCTGATTGGTTCATTTAGAATAAACTGCCTGAAGATCTTTTTGTCTCTTTCCAACTCAAAGTGGTTTCATATCTATAAATCCGTATTTAATCAGCTCGGTGACTCGGACTTCTTGGTTAAACCCACAATTTTACCCACATGGATCCGTAGTGTGAAATAACGGATCATATTAATAAATAGAAAATCTTTATAAAACTGACTGGTATGAAAAACGTATCGTATTTGAACTGACTTAATGGATAGTGAAGGTGTTTGTTAAATCATAGAGATTTAATCTGAACTGTTCTTGTGATGAATATGTAAAAGTATGCAGAGATATTCCTGCAGCTCTGGTCCATGTCATCCTGCAGATATTCCACTGTTACTTCATCTTTACCAAAATGAAGAGTGGAGAATAACTGATAGAAAGAGCAATGATGTAATGCATGTGACTGGCTGCCAAACGAAATTATTTAAGGATTGTGATAATAACAACATATTTGTCTAGAATTGAGAAAGTATGTAAAATGGCCGGTTAAAGGCACACTTCAAAATCTCACAGCTTTTACCCAGTGGCTGAATTTTTGCACAAAAGATTGAAATTTGATTCAATGTATTTTTTGTAAATGTCCAGAAGGTCCATTAATTATCTCTTTTCCTTTTCAACTATGGAGAGACATTAAAGTGGTTGTGTCTTAAAATTGAGGACATCCCAGAGAAAAGCATCACCCACGATTACTATATTGATGACTTTGATAGTCAAATATCTGACCTGGGAAATATTGTTTTCTTGCTTGTTAAATGTCATATTAAATGTCATAAACCCTGCCGTAAATTCCTAATTAATTTAAACCTCATTGAAATATTTGAAATGTGTAACTGCTCTCTACTTCCTTTAGTTTTAAATTTTGCTCTATTTTTTCATTTGCTTTATTCTTATGTGTTTCTGTTTCTATGTTGTAACGAGTCTTTGTACTGCTCGTCTAAAAAAAAACGAAACTTTTTGCCCAGGTAGTGACGTCAGCGCTGCGCTGACTCAGCTCAGTCAAACCGGAAAGAAAACAGCGCAGCGCGCAGCCGCAGTAGCAGGCTGGGCTCGCGACGTCCTGCGGGTAAAAACGTTTCAAACTTTTGTTCGAATTTGGAAAAACTTTAATTTCCCCGTTTCCTGTCTTCATGATCAGCTGACGCAATGCTGACGTCATCACACAGGTGAAGGAGCGCGAGGGCGGCTGCCGACTGGATCAAACCGGAAGTGAGGAAGAGGAGTTTGAAGTTTGGAGCTGCAGGTAAAGTTGTTGCTCAGATTGGAAACCAGATTCCATCCATGACTAAAGAGGAACTGGCGGGTTGAAGTACTGACGTCGTTATTACCTGGTACCTGCGTTACTACACCTTGGACCCACCAGAACCAGAACCGCTTTCAGCTCCAGAACTGCTCATGTTGCTCAGTCTAGATCCGTCAGAGCAGAAGCTGCAGATTTAGAAAATTGGAAAGAGACCTGCTCACGACCTGTGGAGCCGCGTGATGATGTCACTTTCGGTTGTGACGTCATTGCGTCCGGAGTGTGCATGCCGCACTATTACGTCACAGGCTGGTTCTTTTCAGATCAGAACCTCTGGAACACAGACTTGAGACTTTTGCATGGTTCTGGTTCTGGTTCCACATGGTTCTGGTTCCACATGGTTCTGGTTCCACATGGTTCTGGTTCCGGTTCCACGTGGTTCTGGTTCTGGTTCCACTTGGTTGTGGTTCCGGTTCCACATGGTTCTGGTTCTGGTTCCACATGGTTCTGGTTCCGGTTCCACATGGTTCTGGTTCCGGTTCCACATGGTTCTGGTTCCACATGGTTCTGGTTCCACATGGTTCTGGTTCCGGTTCCACATGGTTCTGGTTCTACTTCCACATGGTTCTGGTTCCGGTTCCACGTGGTTCTGGTTCTGGTTCCACTTGGTTGTGGTTCCGGTTCCACATGGTTCTGGTTCTGGTTCCACATGGTTCTGGTTCCGGTTCCACATGGTTGTGGTTCCGGTTCCACATGGTTCTGGTTCCGGTTCCACATGGTTCTGGTTCCACATGGTTCTGGTTCCTGAACCTCCAGTTTGAGTGTTTTACATGTTCCAGCCTCTGGAAGTTCTAATCAGAACCAGAACCGGTCCTCATCGGTCGAGTTCTCCTCCTGCCTACGTTTCCCATCATGCACCTGCCCATTCTAACCTGGCTGTCTCTTGGTTGCCATAGCAATGAAGAGGGGCCGGGTGCTGCAGGTCCTAGTGGGCGGAGTCTTCTGCCTGGCTGTGATGTCACTGTACCGCATGCTGGAGCTGATGCAGGGGGCGGAGCCTGACCGGGGCGGGGGCTCACCTGTCGGCCAGGTGCAGGAAGTAGGTTCTCGGTTCTGCCAGGGTCCGGGAGGCCCACGGCTCAGTCAGCCAATCAGGTGTCTGTGTGCAGGATTTGTCCCGCCTCCAGCTGAAAATCGACAGATTGGAGCGCCTCCTGGTGGACAACAACCAGCTGGTCGCTCGGCTGCGGGACTCGCTGCTGGCCAGAGAGTCACCGAGGGAGGAGGCGGGGTCAACGTCAGCTCAAACTCCGCCCACAACCGAGCGGCTCCGCCTCCAGGCTGCCAGAAGGCCGAAGAGATGAAGGACGGCGCCGACGGAGTGCAGGTGAGCTGAGCGTGCTCAGAGCAGTTTGTCTGATTGGACGGTTGCTGATCCCATCAGAACCCATCAGAACTGTCTGTTTCCTCCTCAGCTGCTGGACGTCTACGACCTCTTGCCCTTTGACAACCCCGACGGCGGCGCCTGGAAGCAGGGCTTCCAGATCAGTTACCGTGGAGACGAGTGGGCGGAGCAGCCGCTGGAGCTCTTCCTGGTTCCCCACTCCCACAACGACCCGGGTGAGTGGGTGGAGCCGGGCCTGGAGGTGGAGCCTGAGGTTTGTGAAGTGACCGATTGCTCTGTGTTTCAGGCTGGCTGAAGACGTTTGACGGTTACTACCAGGACCAGACCAGACATATACTGGACAACATGCTGGTGAAACTGGGAGAGGACAGCAGGTAGGCCACTGGTGCAGACCGGTCCAGAACTGAGCGGCCCTGCTGGCTGAGCTAGCGGTGTCGGCCCGCTACAGACGCTCTGCTGCTTGTTGGTCCCAGGAGGAAGATGATCTGGGCTGAGATCAGCTACTTCTCCCAGTGGTGGAGCGACATCGATGACCAGAAGAGGGCGCTGGTCAGACGGTAACCTTCATCAACGCTCTTCTTCATCCTCAGTCAGCTGACTGAGTGGGCTGGGGTCACATGTTTCCTGTCTGCTCTGTGATTGGCCAGCCTGGTGGGGGCGGGGCAGCTGGAGCTGGTGACGGGCGGTTGGGTCATGGCGGATGAAGCAAACTCTCACTACTTCGCTATGCTGGATCAGCTGATGGAGGGCCACCAGTGGCTGCAGACTCACCTGGGTAAGGCTCACCTGTCTGCGCGGCCGAGGCTCCGCCCTCGTCGCTGACGCTGTCTGTCTGCAGGCGTGAAACCGAGCAGCGGCTGGGCCGTCGATCCCTTTGGCCACTCCCCCTCCATGACGTACCTGCTGAAGGGGGCGGGGCTTAGCAACATGCTGATCCAGAGGGTGCACTACTCCATCAAGAAGCACTTCGCCCAGCAACGGACGCTGGAGTTTCTGTGGCGACAGAGCTGGGGTGAGACAGAGGACAAGAGACTCTGAGCCCGCTGATGTTAATGTTCTGACTCCGCCCACTTCCTGTCTTCCAGACTCCTCCTCCCGCAGTGACATCACATGTCACATGATGCCGTTCTACAGCTACGACGTCCCACACACCTGCGGCCCGAACCCGGCCGTCTGCTGCCAGTTCGACTTCCACCGCCTGCCAGGGGGGCGGGTCTTCTGTCCCTGGAGGATCCCGCCACAGCCAATCACAGAGCAGAACATCAAGGAGAGGTGAGCAGGGGGCGGGCCACAGCCACACACCTGATATACCTGATGTTTAATATGTGGCGAGGTCAAGAGGAATGTTAATGGAACCAGAATTTTTATTTTGAAAGGCCAACATCCTGTTTAGTCGCCTGCTTTGAGTTGTTGAAAATGCTGCAGTGGCTCTTACTGAGCATGCTCAGAAGGGTGATGCCCCTCCTCCAGCAAGGAGGCTGAACACCAGACTGCCTCTTCCTCCCAGAGCTCTGCTCCTATTGGACCAGTACCGGCAGAAGTCCCGCCTCTTCCGCTCCTCGGTGCTGCTGGTTCCTCTGGGGGACGACTTCCGCTTCGTGGAGTCCAGGGAGTGGGACGCACAGTTCAGCAACTACCAGAAGCTGTTCGACTTCTTCGACCAGCATCCCGAGCTGCACATCAAGGTGAGGGCTCACCTGGCTGGGGGCGGAGCTTATAGTTGAGTCTGGTGGGGGCGGAGCCTAGGGGTGTGTTTGGCGGAGCTAAGGGCTCATAGTTGAGTCTGGTTTTCTGGTACCAGGCACGGTTTGGGACACTGTCGGACTACTTTGCGGCGCTGCACCGGCGGCTGGCGGAGGAGGGAACGACGCTGCCCACGCTGCGAGGAGACTTCTTCACCTACGCCGACCGGGACGACCACTACTGGAGCGGATACTTCACCTCGCGGCCGTTCTACAAGCGGCTGGACCGGATCCTGGAATCCACGCTCAGGTGGGCGTGTTCTGATGGGTCAGGGGTCACGGCGCTCTCTGCTAGTCAAACTCACTGGTTTCACCTGCTTCTCTTCTCAGAGCCACTGAAATCTTTTACACTCTCACGCTGGCTGAAATGCGTCGTTTGCGTGGCGACGGTCGTCTGGTCGAAGGATTTCCGGCACGCGAACATTACCAGCGGCTGACAGAGGGGAGGCGGAGCTTAGGGCTATTCCAGCACCACGACGCCGTCGCAGGAACGGCGCGGGACCCGGTGGTGATTGACTACGGAAGCAGGTGACCACTTCCTGTTCCCACATAATTACAGCAAAATTTTATCAGCAGGGATAAATAAAACCAATCCTCCATTTAATGAGATGCTCTTTAGCTACGCTAGCAGCTACGCTAGCAGCTACGCTAGCAGCTTACCTTTGCCAGTATTTCACTCAACAGCTGCTTAAACCAACAATTAAAATAAAATGACTTGTCAGATGTTTTCGCCTCCATATCTACAATTCAATCTAAATGGATTGAGAATAAAATATTACTTCGTTGCTCTAACAGTGCAGAGGAAAAAGTCTCTTTGTGGCTCACTCTTTTTTGTCAGTCATATTTTAAAGTTGCAATCTTAAGAAATAAAAACACTATTTACAAAAATAATCAATTTTATTTAAAACCAACCAAAACTATTTTGTTCTAAATTAAAATGAAATATGTAGCTTATGAATAAGGCTTGTAACCATCCTGTCTTAATATCATAAATCTATATTTTTGATGTATTTATTCTAGTGATGAAAACCTCTTTGTAGCTTGTTTTGGCATTAGCCTGTTTGTGTCTTATTTTTCCCTCCAAACTCTCTGTTGAAGATGCTGTCAACATGGAAAATGCTAAGAGGTAACTTCCTGTTCAAGGTCAGCAGTTAGCTTTTAGTATTAACAACCCATCACCCATTCCTTCAGTTAGCATTAGCTTTCAGAATTAACTCCCTTTATTATCAGCATTTTATTGAGTTTGTTCACTTGGTTAATGTTGTCGGCATGTTGTTTCCATCCAGATTATTTCACCGATATAAACATGCTAGTAGCCTTGTACTACTTTCATATCCAGTTCTTAGCCTGTTACCTTGTTAGGTTATTAGCATGTTTTGCATGTTATCACTTTGTTAGCCGTTTGCTACATGTTAGCTTTTTTTATGGCTGCTGCAACTATAATCATCTGGTTATTCTGTTGCTATAATGTATGAAGTTATTAGGATATCAGCAACTTGGGAGTCTGATTTTAAAACCTAAGCTGTTTGTGACCTTGTTAGCCAGCTATCAGCATGTTGATACACTCTTATTGTTATCTTGTTACCCTCTTGTTTGGTTAAGGTTAGCATGTCACTCTGTTGTTACCAACCTGCTGTGACGATGATGTAGCATGGTTAGCCTGTTAGCATGCTTAGTCTGATGTTGGTCTGTTTGTGACCTTTATCCTGTGGTGACATTGCTAGCTTGTTGGTTTTAGTATAGTACCTGTATTGTTAGTCAACCGTATTTATGCTGTCGAATGAAAGACAACATGACAGCAGGTTTGTGTTACAGGTTATTTCATGCCATCCTGAACCTGCGCCAGGTGCTGCTGAGCTCCGCCCACTGGCTAATCCTCTTGGACAAGAGCCAGTACCATGAAGACCAATCAAAACCCTTCTTGCAAATGGTGACTGAACCTTTACCTGACCTGATTGATCTATAAGGACTAGTTTAATAATACAAACTCAGACACCTGAAACTTGATCATTGTTTTCAAGTCTAATGTTTACATGACTGCCACTCTGGTTGCACACATGAACTCACATGAACTCACTGTGTTTTTTCAGGATGAGGTGATCTCGGCGCAGGACGCTTTGCCTCAGAAGACGACGCTGATGCTCGGTGATGAGCCCAGGTGAGGAGGTGTACAGCTGCGTGAGGGTTCAGGTATACTTAGATATTGATTATTGGTAATTGCTGCAGGTCGTTGATCGTTTTGAACCCGACTGAGCAGCTCCGTACCTCTGTCATCACGCTGGTGGTGGATTCTCCAGATGCTCGTGTCGTTGATGCAGCAAGCGGTCGACCAATGGCAGTGCAGGTCTCTGCTGTGTGGGCGGAGCCTAGCAAAGTGTCAGCAGAAGCCTTCCAGGTGAGTGATTGATTGATTATTGATCCCAGCAGCAGTAGCTCTCTGACCTCCTCTGCTCCTTTCCTCCAGGTCTCCTTCGCCGCTGAACTTCCTCCTCTGTCGCTCACCGTGTATCATGTGATGAAAGCTCCGGCTGGCTCCGCCCCCCGGGCACGCTATGTCGTTCATCGCCATGGCGACCCACCAACCGTCCACTCTGAGCACTTCCAGGTGTCCCGGCTCCAAGGACCTGAAGCCGACTTGGTGCTAAGCAACAAGCACCTTAAGATATGGAGCTCCCTGGAAACCGGCCTGCTGCAGGTCTGGCCCTTCAAAGTAAAAGCCAGATCAAACAAGAAAAAAAACCAAAATGTTTGTTTTCATTGTGGAGCAGAAGCTGCAGCTGCAGTCCGGTCGGGTCCGACAGGTCCAGGTCCGCTTCCTGTGGTACGGAACCAGAACCTCAGGGGACCGCAGCGGAGCGTACCTGTTTCTGCCAGGGGGGGAGGGGCCTCAGGTGAGTCAGGAGAACACGCCTCCCTCTCTTTTTCTCTCTCATGATCTCTCTCTCGCCCCCTACAGGCCTACTCGTCCTCTGAACCCCCCTTGATCCGGATCACTAGGGGCCCCGTCTTCTCTGACATCACTTCCTGTTTCCCACACTTCACACACACCGTGCGGCTCTACCACCTGGACGGTATCTGTGTTTCCGGCCAGACAGGAACTTCCTGTTCTGATTCAGGATTTTCACAATAAGAGGGTCCTGTATGTTGCAGGGCATGCTGGGAAATCCCTGGAGATGTCCAACATGGTGGACATCAGGTCGGAGGTCAACAGGGAGCTGGTTATGCGGCTCGTCACTGATGTCGCCAGCGGCAACCGTTTCTATACCGACCTCAACGGTTTCCAGGTTCTTCTTTTATTGATCAGCTTTAATTCAGGCAACCAATCAGGAGCTTGCTCACTGACAGCTGATCGGTGGGTTGCTGTGCAGATGCAGCAGCGCCGCTCGCTGGAGAAGCTCCCCCTGCAGGCCAACTTCTACCCCATGACGTCGGCGGCTTTCCTGCAGGACGCGTCGAGTCGCCTGTCGCTGCTGTCGGCGCAGAGCCAGGCGGCGGCGTCACTGCGACCCGGTGAGCGCCGCTCCGGAACCGGCGCCACGGTTCTGTCTAAGAGCTGAGCTCTGTGTTTACCTGTGCAGGTGAGCTGGAGCTGGTGCTGGATCGGCGACTGCAGCAAGACGATAACCGCGGCCTGGGTCAGGGGGTCACCGACAACAAGCCGACCGCCGCCCTCTACCAGCTGCTGCTGGAGGACCGGGGCGGAGCCGAGGTGAGGGTCCGCCAGGTCACCGTGGTGACGATGAGGAACTGGTTCCGTCCAGGTAAATCAGAAACCGCCGACATGGCCCTGATGGCTCTGCTCCGCTTCATCCAACAGGAAGTGGGCGGAGCCTCAGTGGAACACCTGTCTCTGCTCGCCCACCTGGCCTCTCTCTCTCTCTCCCATCCTCCCATCACCATGGTCGCCCCGGGCGAGCTGCCGAAGCTCCGCCCTTTCCAGGCGCTGCGCTCATCGCTGCCGTGCGACCTTCACTTGTTAAACTTGAGGACGCTGGAGGACCCGAAGGTGACATCACTTCCTGTCTCTCCTCACAGTAACTTAATCACACCTGGCCAACACCTGAGTCTGGGACTGAGAGCGCCCCGGGTTCACCTGATCCGAGCGGTCCAGTCTGTACCAGTCCCAGCGGTCTGATCTGGTTCTGATCCTTTCTGATGGGTCAGAAAGAATCAGAACCGGTGGGTCCAACTGTCTGGAGGAAAGAGATCCAGAGCGGTTCTGATCCATGCTCTGTCTCTGTTCACAAACAGGAAGCTGGGAGCCCGTCACAGGAAGTGGCGCTGCTCCTCCACAGGAAGGGCTTTGACTGTAGCTCCGCCCCCACCCCGTCCCCAGCCTGCTCCTGGACTGGCTTGGATGAGGTTGGACTTCCTCTGGACTTCCTCTGGACTCAGGTTTTGCGTCAGTTTCCCGGGTTTACCGATGATCTGTGTCTCCTGCAGCTGGACCTGGACGGTGTGTTCGCTCCGCTGCGGTTCCGTTCGCTGCGCCGCTCCGGCCTGACGCTGCTCCGGGACCACGACCAGCCTGACTCCGCCCACCAGGCGCAGGAGCTCCGCCCCATGGAGATCGGTGCATTTCGCGTGGAGATCGACTGATGAAGCTGTAGCAGCAAACAGGAAGTCTGGCTCTTTCACAATTAAAGCCATCTGAGGTCAAACACTGCGACTGTCTCGTTGCTGCGGCAACATGGGAGTAGAGTGTGTGTGTGTTTCCATGGAGACGATGTTTCACTGTTCTCCCTGTGAATGTGAATCTGGTTGGTTGTTTTCTGTGGACAAGGGAATTCTGGGAAATATTTTTGTAAATTTCTTTGTTTTCTGTGAAACTGATGAAGAAAATGTGAAGGGTTCTGGTTCTGTTCTGGTTCTGTTCTGGTTCTGTTCTGGTTCTGTTCTGGGCAAATCTGGTCCAATAAAAATGTAATTATTGTTGAAATGAAAACATCTGGAGTCATTTTGTGCTTCAGAAAGTTGCTCCCTGTTGATCCAATCCACAAGTTCTGCTGGGTTTTGCTGAATCTTTTGTTAAGAATTAAAGAGGAATAACTTGATTTAGCTCATTAATTCTCTGATCCTGGATTCTTGAGCCTCAATATGTGCAGAGAGAAAGAGCAATCATACCACATCAGACTGAGATATCCAGAGTTTATCCAGAGAATTCAAATGCAAACAGAATGTCACAATAAGCTTCTCACCCAGATTATCAAAAGTCCAAGACGCGACAAAACAGAAATAATTGCATGAGTTGAAAGAAAGAAAACAGAAAATGCATTTTTCTGGGAATTGCGAACTCGGGCAGAAAGCAATTTGAATTCTCTGTTGCAAACGAAAACTTTTATAAGCCTGTGCCTTTCTCTAAATGTAAATATATGCATTAGGAGGTGTGTTTTCCTCAGTGGGGTCTGTCTTAGTATTAATTTTATTACCTCCTGCTAAAGAACCCAAAGGCAGATATATGGATCGTCAAACTGGGTCTCTGCCGTACCAGGCGTCTCCTGCAACTCTCCCTGAGCTAAATTACTTCCTCTGTCTGTTTTAGTTTTCTGCCTCAAATGATTCAACAAGAAAAAGTTTGTATTTTTAACCAAGCTTGCACAAAATGTAATGCTAAATAATGACGATAAGTTTGGATCTAAGAAGTAACTAATTCAAACATGCTTAAAGAAATATATTTAATTCTAATATAGATAAAATTATTTATAAAAAGTTTTAAGATCCTAGTGAACTTTTGAACCACACTAAGGAATTTGTTAATTGTCTGGCAGACAGACTCCCTGTCTAAAGAGAGTTAAGGAAGTCTCAGTCTGTCTTTCTTTAAGATCCTCCCTATAGGATTTATATAAGTTCAGAGTGATCAGTTGTTTTAGTTTGGATCTTTATCTAAGTTTGTCTTAATGTAAAGGTTAGCCTGTGTGCTATTGTGCTATTTAAAATTCTATTTCAACACTTTCTAAATGGAAAATGGAGGACTTCCTTTATTTTTAGTTTTTGTAACCTCACACATCGAGTCACAAACATTCAGGAAACCTTTCAGTGAGACAGACAGCAGGAACTGTGTGAAATGAAATGTGATCTGAGGATCTTAAGTTTCAGTTTGTCAGGAATCATCTGACCAAACTGCTGAACTCTGATTGGTCCATTGGGTCTTGCATCACAGAAGTTAATGAGAACAGAACCAAAAGCTCTCAGGCGTTAACCTGCAGTTTTATCTGGATGTCTTCTCTGATGGTTCTTTGTGGAGGAAGCGTCACAAAGTCAAAGGTCAACTAAACAATTCAAACTATTGAATTTAGTTGGCACCAGCAGCTGGTGTTGGTCCGACTCACTGGTGAAACAGGTTCTGGTGCTGTGGGTTCCAGTTTGGCAGCCTGCCTCCTTCCTGGTTCCTGGTAGAGAGAAGAGTCCACAGACGTTCAGCAACGTTGACCTTTCTGTGACCTTCAGGGACCATGGGCGTGAAGGGAATGAAGACTCTGGTTGAAGAGTCAGGCACTTTGGAGGATGTTGGCTTCAGGGACAGCGCCATCATCATTGACGGTCCAAATCTCTACTATTCTCTGTATTTTAACTCCAAGCCAAAGCTGGACCAGCAGCATGGAGGAGATTACTCTGCATTCAGAGGTCTGGTCCGTCGATTCTTCAGCAGCCTGAAGAGCTGCAAAGTCACCCCACTAGTCGTTCTGGATGGAGGCGCAGAACCTGTGAAGAACAAAACTGTTGGAAATCGTCTGAAAGACAAACTTCAGAAAGCAAAGAGACTGTCAGAGTCCAGGGCTGGCGAGTGGGACAACATCTTGCCTCCTCTGGTCAAAGACGTCTTCATCCAGGTTCTTCAGGAGCTTGCAGTGGAGATCCAGCAGTGTTTCGGAGAGGCAGACGTGACAGCTGCTCTGAGGGCCAATGAGAGGAAATGTCCCGTTCTGTCCAACGACTCAGATTTTTACATCTTTGATGTGCACAAAGGCTTTCTTTCAATTGATGGGTTCCAGTGGGAATCTGTGACTCAAGGAGCCATTCCTGCTCGGCGCTACAGAATCTCACAGTTTTGTAGATATTTTCATGTAGAGAAGAAGCACATGCCCGTCTTTGCTGCTTTATTGGGAAATGATTACTCACAGTTGGAAAAAGAAGACATTGAAGAGTTAATCAGAAGATATCCTGAAGCTCAGCAGCCAGGAGGATCCTCTACTGGTCGACAGCGAGCCATCCTCAGGTTTTTAGGAGATTTCTGGTGGAAGACACCCGAAGAGGCTGTGACAGAAGCTCTGCAGCTGGTTGGCAGATCTCAGCAGGAGGACATCAAACTTTTCCTGAATTCAGCTCAACAATATGCCTTACATGAGCCACCGCGTCCCAACCTGCCTCAGTGGGTCATCCAGGAAATTCAGAGAGGAAGACTGACCTCCTTTGTCACATCTGTTGTGACCCAGAAGTCGATGACCTTGACTCCACTGGTGGAGGACTTCTCCCAGCCCAGCAGCTACAGTGCTTCCCTCCGGATCCGACAGTTCTTCTACGGACTGATGCTTGGAACGGAGCCATGCACAGAATATGACCGGGAGGGCGCTGAAGATATGCGTCCTAAACAGGTCACCCCTGTCCTAGCAGGTGTGTCACCAGAGGAGCTGCAGAAACTGCAGCTGGAACATCTGAATGAGGTAAAACTGCTTCACTTGGATCGTGCTTTTCACGTCATGCTGCCTGTTGCAATGAAAGTTCAAAATAGACGAGAAGCAAGATATCACAACATTTCGTATCACCAACAGTAACGTGCCAGTAATTCGTTATACATGAGGCACAACGAGTTACGACTGTAACAAGATGTCAAGAGATCTTGGTAACACGCTAGGAACATGTAACACAACATGTCAGGAGATTGTTGGAATAATAATTTTAAAGTAGCACAATAGTACATAAGTTAACTTTTAGGTTAAGATAAACTTAGATACAGATCCAAACTGGGACAGCTGGTGACTCTCTGAACGCAGAGGAGTAGACAGAAAGCAGGCCTAGACTCCTTGATCTCTTTAGACAGAGTCTGTCTGCCAGACAATTAACAAATTCCTGAGCATGGTTCAAAAGTTCACTAGGATCTTAAAACTTTTTATAAATAATGTTATCTATATTACAATTAACTATATTTCTTTAAGCATGTTTTTAATTAGTTAGTTTAGATCCAAACTTATAGTCATGATTTAGCATTACATTGTGTGCAAGCTTGGTTAAAAATACAAACTACTTTCTTGTGGAAACATTTTGAGGCACAGATAGCGCTGCAGCTGCAATCATATATCAAACTGGACAGCGGCTGATACGAGAAGGGTTTGCCGTATATCTGTTTTTGGGGCTCTTTAGCAGGAGGTAATAAAATTAACATTGAGACAGCCCACACAAAGGAAAAGAACACACCTCCTAATGCATATATTTAAATGAGGAGAATATGCAGTCTATAAAAATGTTTGTTTTCACAGCAGAAGTTGGAATCTCTCTTGTGCTGAGTGAGAGTTTCCCAGAAGATGCATCTTCTGTTATTCTTTGTCTTTTTTTACTCAGTTCTTTGTCTCTGTTTTGTAATGTCTTGGACTTTTGATGATCTAGGTGAGATGATTATTGTAAAGTTCTTTTTTGGATTGATTTTCTCTGGATAAAAATCTGGATATCTGAAGTCTGACGTCGTATGATTGCTCTTTTCTCTCTGCACACTTACACAGACACAGGAATTCGGGACAAAGAATTAATTAACGAGCTAAGATCAAGTTATTCCTCTTTTTAATTCTTAACAAGATCCAGTTAATAAACAATGAGTGAAACAAACTAATGTCTCTAAAAATCTAGAACATTGCTATGTTCTTGCTGGTCATTTATTTCTATTGTCTGCATCCATGTAAACTATAAATGTTCTCCTCTGACGATGCACACCTCTAGAAGCTATGCTGCCCCTGCAGGTTGGAGTGCTCCGCTAATCCTGGGGTTTACGTTGCCTTTGGCGTTGCCCCGAGTTGCTCCATCATGGCAACCTGCTGAGGTTTAGACTAAGAGCAGCTTATGATCTCAGTGTGGTACAGACTAGCAACATTGGTCAGAAATACAGAAGTGCAGCCTATAAGTAAGCCCTTCCACATGGGGGCAGTGTTGTTTTCAGGGCTAACATTCATTTTTATGACAAGCAGAGTCACTGACTGGGCAGAAAG
Source organism: Poeciliopsis prolifica (assembly GCF_027474105.1). Lineage (NCBI taxonomy): Eukaryota > Metazoa > Chordata > Actinopteri > Cyprinodontiformes > Poeciliidae > Poeciliopsis > Poeciliopsis prolifica. The sequence continues at coordinate 54,281 of NW_026562587.1, read as the reverse complement.
GTGACAGTGTTGATGTCAGAGGCAGGAGAGGGAAAGAGAGGGACTGGATGTTATTTCACAGTAGACATTGGGGAGAATGAAGGACAGCCTGACTGTTGCTGCACCTTTAAGCTCCAAACTGAACAGCGGTTCATGCTGCTTCTCTTCTCAGGATCAAGATGAAAATAAAATCATGACTTAGTTCCTCTGCAGGCTCCTGAGATCTGCGCCGCAGAGTCCTGTATGAAGCACTGGGATGTTCAGGCTTGGACATTGAACAGATCCCGGACCAACTCAAGCTGCCAGTCTGTGTGACCCGGTTCTGGTACCAGAACCGCCAGCAGAACCCCTTAGACAGGTTCAACATCCCCTGCCTCCAGGCCCTGGTCCTTGGCTTCCTGCAAGGAAACACTAATGGAGGTGAGACTCAGAAGGATGATATGTAACGGTTAGATGGTGGTTGGATGGTGGTTGGATGGTGGTTGGATGATGGTTAGATGGTGGTTGGATGGTGGTTGGATGGTGGTTGGATGATGGTTGGATGGTGGTTGGATGACGGTTGGATGATGGTTGGATGGTGGTTGGATGACTGTTGGATGACGGTTGGATGATGGTTGGATGGTGGTTGGATGGTGGTTGGATGATGGTTGGATGGTGGTTGGATGGTGGTTGGATGACGGTTGGATGGTGGATGGATGACGGTTGGATGGTGGTTGGATGGTGGTTGGATGGTGGTTGGATGACGGTTGGATGGTGGTTGGATGACGGTTGGATGGTGGTTGGATGGTGGTTGGATGACGGTTGGATGGTGGTTGGATGACCGTTGGATGGTGGTTGGATGGTGGTTGGATGGTGGTTGGATGACGGTTGGATGGTGTTGGATGGTGGTTGGATGATGGTTGGATGATGGTTGGATGATGGTTGGATGGTGGTTGGATGGTGGTTGGATGACCGTTGGATGACGGTTGGATAGTGGTTGGATGGTGGTTGGATGACGGTTGGATGATGGTTGGATGGTGGTTGGATGACCGTTGGATGGTGGTTGGATGGTGGTTGGATGATGGTTGGATGGTGGTTGGATGGTGGTTGGATGACGGTTGGATGGTGGTTGGATGACGGTTGGATGGTGGTTGGTTGGTGGTTGGATGACGGTTGGATGGTGGTTGGATGATGGTTGGATGGTGGTTGGTTGGTGGTTGGTGACGGTTGGATGGTGGTTGGTTGGTGGTTGGATGACGGTTGGATGGTGGTTGGATGGTGGTTGGATGACGGTTGGATGGTGGTTGGATGACGGTTGGATGGTGGTTGGATGGTGGTTGGATGACCGTTGGATGACGGTTGGATGGTGGTTGGATGACGGTTGGATGGTGGTTGGATGGTGGTTGGATGACGGTTGGATGACGGTTGGATGACGGTTGGATGACGGTTGGATGACGGTTGGATGATGGTTGGATGGTGGTTGGATGGTGGTTGGATGGTGGTTGGATGACGGTTGGATGATGGTTGGATGGTGGTTGGATGACTGTTGGATGACGGTTGGATGATGGTTGGATGGTGGTTGGATGATGGTTGGATGATGGTTGGATGATGGTTGGATGGTGGTTGGATGGTGGTTGGATGACCGTTGGATGACGGTTGGATGGTGGTTGGATGGTGGTTGGATGACGGTTGGATGATGGTTGGATGGTGGTTGGATGACCGTTGGATGGTGGTTGGATGGTGGTTGGATGATGGTTGGATGGTGGTTGGATGGTGGTTGGATGACGGTTGGATGGTGGTTGGATGACGGTTGGATGGTGGTTGGATGGTGGTTGGATGACGGTTGGATGGTGGTTGGATGACCGTTGGATGGTGGTTGGATGGTGGTTGGATGGTGGTTGGATGACGGTTGGATGGTGGTTGGATGGTGGTTGGATGATGGTTGGATGATGGTTGGATGATGGTTGGATGGTGGTTGGATGGTGGTTGGATGACCGTTGGATGACGGTTGGATAGTGGTTGGATGGTGGTTGGATGACGGTTGGATGATGGTTGGATGGTGGTTGATGACGGTTGGATGGTGGTTGGATGGTGGTTGGATGATGGTTGGATGGTGGTTGGATGGTGGTTGGATGACGGTTGGATGTGGTTGGATGACGGTTGGATGGTGGTTGGATGGTGGTTGGATGACGGTTGGATGGTGGTTGGATGACCGTTGGATGGTGGTTGGATGGTGGTTGGATGGTGGTTGGATGACGGTTGGATGGTGGTGGATGGTGGTTGGATGATGGTTGGATGGTGGTTGGATGACGGTTGGATGGTGGTTGGATGACGGTTGGATGGTGGTTGGTTGGTGGTTGGATGACGGTTGGATGGTGGTTGGATGACGGTTGGATGGTGGTTGGTTGGTGGTTGGATGACGGTTGGATGGTGGTTGGATGGTGGTTGGATGACGGTTGGATGGTGGTTGGATGACGGTTGGATGGTGGTTGGATGGTGGTTGGATGACCGTTGGATGACGGTTGGATGACGGTTGGATGGTGGTTGGATGACGGTTGGATGGTGGTTGGATGGTGGTTGGATGACCGTTGGATGACGGTTGGATGACGGTTGGATGACGGTTGGATGACCGTTGGATGACGGTTGGATGACGGTTGGATGACGGTTGGATGATGGTTGGATGGTGGTTGGATGGTAGTTGGATGGTGGTTGGATGACGGTTGGATGATGGTTGGATGGTGGTTGGATGACTGTTGGATGACGGTTGGATGATGGTTGGATGGTGGTTGGATGATGGTTGGATGATGGTTGGATGGTGGTTGGATGGTGGTTGGATGGTGGTTGGATGACGGTTGGATGGTGGTTGGATGGTGGTTGGATGACGGTTGGATGATGGTTGGATGGTGGTTGGATGACCGTTGGATGGTGGTTGGATGGTGGTTGGATGATGGTTGGATGGTGGTTGGATGGTGGTTGGATGACAGTTGGATGGTGGTTGGATGACGGTTGGATGGTGGTTGGATGGTGGTTGGATGACGGTTGGATGGTGGTTGGATGACTGTTGGATGTGGTTGGATGGTGGTTGGATGGTGGTTGGATGACGGTTGGATGGTGGTTGGATGGTGGTTGGATGATGGTTGGATGGTGGTTGGATGACGGTTGGATGGTGGTTGGATGACGGTTGGATGGTGGTTGGTTGGTGGTTGGATGACGGTTGGATGGTGGTTGGATGATGGTTGGATGGTGGTTGGTTGGTGGTTGGATGACGGTTGGATGGTGGTTGGTTGGTGGTTGGATGACGGTTGGATGGTGGTTGGATGGTGGTTGGATGACGGTTGGATGGTGGTTGGATGACGGTTGGATGGTGGTTGGATGGTGGTTGGATGACCGTTGGATGACGGTTGGATGACGGTTGGATGGTGGTTGGATGACGGTTGGATGGTGGTTGGATGGTGGTTGGATGACCGTTGGATGACGGTTGGATGACGGTTGGATGGTGGTTGGATGATGGTTGGATGATGGTTGGATGGTGGTTGGATGGTGGTTGGATGATGGTTGGATGACGGTTGGATGATGGTTGGATGGTGGTTGGATGACTGTTGGATGACGGTTGGATGATGGTGGATGGTGGTTGGATGATGGTTGGATGATGGTTGGATGATGGTTGGATGGTGGTTGGATGGTGGTTGGATGACCGTTGGATGACGGTTGGATGGTGGTTGGATGGTGGTTGGATGACGGTTGATGATGGTTGGATGGTGGTTGGATGACCGTTGGATGACGGTTGGATGATGGTTGGATGGTGGTTGGATGATGGTTGGATGGTGGTTGGATGACCGTTGGATGACGGTTGGATGATGGTTGGATGGTGGTTGGATGACCGTTGGATGACGGTTGGATGATGGTTGGATGGTGGTTGGATGACCGTTGGATGACGGTTGGATGATGGTTGGATGGTGGTTGGATGACCGTTGGATGACGGTTGGATGATGGTTGGATGGTGGTTGGATGACGGTTGGATGATGGTGGATGGTGGTTGGATGACCGTTGGATGGTGGTTGGATGACCGTTGGATGACGGTTGGATGATGGTTGGATGACCGTTGGATGGTGGTTGGATGATGGTTGGATGGTGGTTGGATGACCGTTGGATGGTGGTTGGATGATGGTTGGATGGTGGTTGGATGACCGTTGGATGACGGTTGGATGATGGTTGGATGGTGGTTGTATGGTGGTTGGTGATGGTTGGATGGTGGTTGGATGATGGTTGGATGGTGGTTGGATGGTGGTTGGATGATGGTTGGATGGTGGTTGGATGACCGTTGGATGGTGGTTGGATGATGGTTGGATGACGGTTGGATGGTGGTTGGATGATGGTTGGATGATGGTTGGATGACGGTTGGATGGTGGTTGGATGACGGTTGGATGATGGTTGGATGATGGTTGGATGGTGGTTGGATGATGGTTGGATGGTGGTTGGATGGTGGTTGGATGACTGTTGGATGACCGTTGGATGACGGTTGGATGATGGTTGGATGGTGGTTGGATGACGGTTGGATGATGGTTGGATGGTGGTTGGATGACCATTGGATGACGGTTGGATGATGGTTGGATGGTGGTTGGATGACCGTTGGATGACGGTTGGATGACCGTTGGATGACGGTTGGAAGATGGTTGGATGGTGGTTGGATGACCGTTGGATGATGGTTGGATGGTGGTTGGATGACCGTTGGATGACGGTTGGATGATGGTTGGATGGTGGTTGGATGACCGTTGGATGACGGTTGGATGACGGTTGGATGACGGTTGGATGATTGTTGGAAGGTGGTTGGATGACCGTTGGATGACGGTTGGATGATGGTTGGATGGTTGTTGGATGATGGTTGGATGGTGGTTGGATGATGGTTGGATGGTGGTTGGATGACTGTTGAATGATGGTTGGATGGTGGTTGGATGACCGTTGGATGACGGTTGGATGATGGTTGGATGGTGGTTGGATGACCGTTGGATGATGGTTTGGATGGTGGTTGGATGACCGTTGGATGATGGTTGGATGATGGTTGGATGGTTGTTGGATGATGGTTGGATGGTGGTTGGATGATGGTTGGATGGTGGTTGGATGGTGTTGGATGACTGTTGGATGATGGTTGGATGGTGGTTGGATGACCGTTGGATGACGGTTGGATGATGGTTGGATGGTGGTTGGATGACCGTTGGATGACGGTTGGATGACGGTTGGATGACGGTTGGATGATGGTTGGATGGTGGTTGGATGACCGTTGGATGACGGTTGGATGATGGTTGGATGGTGGTTGGATGATGGTTGGATGGTGGTTGGATGACCGTTGGATGACGGTTGGAAGATGGTTGGATGGTGGTTGGTTGACCGTTGGATGATGGTTGGATGGTGGTTGGATGACCGTTGGATGACGGTTGGATGATGGTTGGATGGTGGTTGGATGACCGTTGGATGACCGTTGGATGACGGTTGGATGACGGTTGGATGATGGTTGGATGGTGGTTGGATGACCGTTGGATGACGGTTGGATGATGGTTGGATGGTGGTTGGATGATGGTTGGATTATGGTTGGATGGTGGTTGGATGATGGTTGGATGGTGGTTGGATGGTGGTTGGATGACTGTTGGATGATGGTTGGATGGTGGTTGGATGACCATTGGATGACAGTTGGATGATGGTTGGATGGTGGTTGGATGACCATTGGATGACGGTTGGATGACGGTTGGATGACGGTTGGATGGTGGTTGGATGGTGGTTGGATGACCATTGGATGACGGTTGGATGACGGTTGGATGACGGTTGGATGGTGGTTGGATGGTGGTTGGATGACCGTTGGATGACGGTTGGATGATGGTTGGATGGTGGTTGAATGACCTTTCGATGACGGTTGGATGACCGTTGGATGACGGTTGGATGATGGTTGGATGGTGGTTGGATGACCGTTGGATGACGGTTGGATGATGGTTGGATGGTGGTTGGATGATGGTTGGATGATGGTTGGATGGTGGTTGGATGACCGTTGGATGGTGGTTGGATGACCGTTGGATGACGGTTGGATGATGGTTGGATGGTGTGTCTGTGTTCCAGGCAGTGCGGTCCAGTCGGCTGTCGGTGCGGCCGCTCGTCGCCCCCTGCAGGTCGCTGCTGCTCATGCTTTCAGCCGCTGGTTGACCTGCTTGAGGCAGAGCCTCCACCTGAACCAGCTGCTCTGCTTCCCTCTGCCAGAGCCGTCCTGCTGCAGTCAAACGCCCGGCTGACCTTCTGATAGGCCGTATCCTAGCTGACCCCTGACCCCTGACCCTGCCTTCAGGCTGTACTGCGGTCCATGGCTCCACCAGGTGCATAACCAGCTGCTGACCGATGCCAATGCTTTCAGAGAGAGGAGGGAGCGGCTGCAGGATGGAGAGAGAGAGCTGCTGGACAGAGCCCTGATGGTCATCCAGTCTGGTGGGGTTGGGGCTGAAGAGGAACTGGCGAGGGGCCAGGGCCCGTCCAGGGTCAGGGAATCGTTCAGGGGCCGGGGCCCGTTCAGGGTCAGGGAATCGTTCAGGGGCCGGGGCCCGTCCAGGGTCAGGGAATCGTTCAGGGGCCGGGGCCCGTCCAGGGTCAGGGAATCGTTCAGGGGCCGGGGCCCGTCCAGGGTCAGGGAATCGTTCAGGGGCCGGGGCCCGTTTTAGGAGGTGCGGCCCATTTAGGGGGCGGTGTCCATTTTATGGGGCGGGGCCCGTCAAGACAGATCTCAGCTTCTGGATCGCCCCTAATTAGAACAATTCCCTCAGCCCAAGGAGGGACCCAGAAGGACTAAGGCCCCCATATAGAGTTTACACAAACATTAAGTTCTCAAATACAAAAGATGCAGGAACATTTTCCCAGAGTTGCCAGAGTAATTTTCCCAGCAGGAGGTCGGGTCCCGACGATGACAGGAGAGAAACGCAGAAACACTGATGGAGGGAATGAAGGTTTGAAACCGTTGACAGGAAGCTGATGAATTGCTCTGCTCCTCTGGTTTTATGTGACTTTAATGTGCCATATGTGTGTTTTTAAGGCTGAATGCTGAGATGGGAATACAGGTTTTAACTAGGACATTCAGGAGTCTGTTTGTGTTCTCTGCGATATTTTCTCTTAGCTGTTTTAATGACAACTGTTTCTCTTTTTGTCCAACCTGAATGAACTGTAATATTTTAGGTAAAATTAGTCTGAAGGAAGATCTCAGTTCAATAAAACATCTTCGTGAGATTATTATAATTATAATCAGACAATAATCAGATTATTATCTGATCATTATCTGATAATGAATTGCAGTTCATGGATGAATATATTTTCTGAATGTTTTACTGAATCAGTTTTGTTTTTGTCCAGCAACATTTGCTGGACAAATGTGACTCAGGGGAGGCCGGTGGGTTACAATGTGTTAGTAATGCAGACAAGAAACAACACACTGCTGCTGCTGTTAGCAGCGGTTAGCAGCTGTTAGCTTAGCTGTTTAGCTAAACTAACAGCAGCAGCAGCTCTAACCTACCACAGCGATCACCGATTAGTAAACCTTCAGTCTGAAACCACTGCAGCACTGGATGTTTTGTTGGACTGTTTTTTGGTGTTGAATCCTGAAGCATAAAGTGTCGTTGTTGTGGAGCTTGGCCTCCACTCAGAGTGAGAAGGAAGCGGTTTGGAGTTGAACTCCGGTGTTTCCCTCTGCAGTGCAGCACAGCACTGTGTTCATAAAACCTGCATTTCCAAGCTTCTCTGAGTTCATGTGGCTTTTGGACGGCATGCAACAGAAAAGTCTCTCTGGCCTCCAGCATTGTGCAGCGCATGTGTTGTGCGCATGTGTTGTGCGCATGTGTTGTGCGCATGAGCGATTTCCATACATAAACAATAAATGCAAAGCGTTTATATTTGTAAATCTGATTCAGTGCTTCACCACCTCACTGGTTTCCAGTGTCTGTTTTGTGCTGGACAGTAACTGAGAACATATTGTTCTCACCCGCCTGGTTTCTGATTTTTCTCTTCAGGGTTTCAGATCAATCTGGTTTAAATACCAAAGGAAACACAGAATCCAGTTTTTGTTCATTGTAAAGGAATAAAATCAACCCCAGTAAACATAATCACACCCCAACCTGACTCATCATCCAGCTTTAAATCTACACCCGGAGGCCCACATCCCCGTGCTGCCACCACCGTGCAGCCCTCCCTCCGCAGTGACTCCGCCCTGCACAGGTAACCAGCCGCTGATTGGTCCAGATGTGTTCGAGCAGAAGCGCAGGCCGACCACAGTCCACCAGGGGGCGACACCGGTTCGATGTGTTTGCTTTAGGGAGCAGAAGGAGAAGCGGGAGGCGTATGAACATTCGCTGGGGTCGGTCAGAGTTTGCTCAGGTGAGTTCTGTCCGCGGCAGGAGGATTCATGTCTGCGCAGGTGAGTTTGTAGTAGTTGTTTTAGTCTCTACCAAACTCCTCTGACTTTCTGTCCGATTCTAGCTGACTTTTAACTGATAACATAACTGAAGCCTTCGCCAATATCGGTCTGAACGGAAGTGATTAAAGGTTTATTAATGCGGATCCATCGCCGAACTGAAGCCAGACTCCATATTAGTGAGGTCAGATCCTCTGCTGGTGTGCTTGTTTCGGTAACAGGCAGAAATCTGTAAATTCTCAGATTTCCTAACGGAGTTCTGGAGCGGGGCTGACCCGCAGGACAAGCACGAGACCTCAGAGTCCGCCGCGTGAAGCGCTGACAGGTCATAGGTCACATGCTGCATGTAGAGGGCTCTGTGACCTGATCTAACCCAGGCAGTCGCAACCTTCCGGTCCGAATCCAATAAAATTTTAGGTAATTAATTTTATGGCTGAAGCTGAATTTATTTATTTATGAGGTGCAAAGCCAAGACAACCAGTGACGTGTTTCCCAAATGCAGATGAAACCCTGAGATCATCCGGATGCCAGAGAAAAACTTTTCCATCGTGCTGAACCCTGAAAACAAACGGAAGGTTTTCCTGGTTGCACCAACAGGAAATACTGTGAACAACATTCTGTCATGACGGGAGAAAGAAGTTCTCTGCAAACTTATTTCATTTCATCAATACAAGCAACAACATGGCCACAGAACGACCGGCTGAAGGACGTCTGATTGGGCCCGGCCGGCCCGGCCCGGCCCAAGGCCCCGGACCCCCCGGCCGTCGTCTCTAAAGGCCTCTGATGAATCGGGTCTCTCTACTTCGCAGACGGGATGATCCAACAGTTCTCTCTCCTCTGCACCGCGCTGCTCAGCCCGCTGACAGCTGATGGCACTAAGCCTCATCCACTCGGGTGGGTGGTGTGGATGGAGCAACCTCCACCTGTGTCAGAGGTCAGAGCAGAGGTCCAGACAGTAGCCTTAGTCCCACCCTGTTCAAATGGGCCAGTACCAACCAGAACCACTGGAAGAAAACTTGAGTAAAACTGGTTTTAAATAAAACCTCAAATTCAGTGACGTTCAGAAAGTCACCAGATTTACAAATATAAACCTGCTGCATGTTGTTGTTTACATGAGGAAACGTGGACAACGATGGACGGCGATAGACTGTTCTATGACATGACTTTACAGTATGGCTAGCTCCAAGGCAAGTTCCAAGGCTAGCTCCAGGGCTAGCTCCAAGGCTAGCTCTAGGGCTAGCTCCAAGGCAAGTTCCAAGGCTAGCTCTAGGGCTAGCTCCAAGGCAAGTTCCAAGGCTAGCTCCAGGGCTAGCTCCAAGGCTAGCTGCAAGGCTAGCTCTAGGGCTAGCTCCAAGGCAAGTTCCAAGGCTAGCTCTAGGGCTAGCTCCAAGGCTAGCTCCAAGGCTAGCTCTAGGGCTAGCTCCAAGGCTAGCTCTAGGGCTCGCTCCAAGGCTAGCTCCAAGGCTAGCTCCAAAGCTAGCTCCAAAGCTAGCTCTAGGGCTAGCTCCAAGGCTAGCTCTAAGGCTAGCTCTAGGGCTAGCTCCAAGGCTAGCTCCAAAGCTAGCTCCATGGCTAGCTCCAAAGCTAGCTCTAGGGCTAGCTCCAAGGCTAGCTCCAGGGCTAGCTCTAGGGCTAGCTCCAAGGCTAGCTCCAGGTCATCATGGGTTACTGTCAGTGGTTGTATGTGAAGAACTCACATCCATGTTCTTTATAAATATTGATACAATAAATACAAAGATGTAAGAAAGTAAATATAAATCCCTTTCTAAATATTATGTATAATATTGTCATAAATATTGTATGACATCATAAAGAGCTGAGCGGGCCATGTTACCATGGAAACAGTGCCGAGTGCAAAGCCCAGAGGAAGCTCCGTGGTTAGCTCCTTGGCTATCTCCATGGCTAGCCCCAGGGCTAGCTCCGTGGTTAGCTCCCTGGCTAGCTCCCTGTCTAGCTCCAAGGCTAGCCCCAGGGCTAGCTCCAAGGATAGCTCCAGGGCTAGCTCCAAGGCTAGCCCCAGGGCTAGCTGCGTGGTTAGCTCCCTGGCTAGCTCCAAGGCTAGCCCCAGGGCTAGCTCCAAGGCTAGCTCCATGGCTAGCCCCAGGGCTAGCTCCGTGGTTAGCTCCCTGGCTAGCTCCAGGGCTAGCTCCATGGCTAGCTCCAAGGCTAGCTCCCTGGCTATCTTCCTGTTACTGTCTCTTCCTCTGCAGTGTGCAGTCTCAGTGTCTGGGATCATGAGCGCCCCCTGCCATGAGGCCAGAGAACTGCCTGCCTCACCTCCAGTCTGTTCCCTGGTTTCTGCTCAGCTCAAAACACGTTACACACACAGTTGGAGAGGAAAAGCGCTGAAGGTTATATAGATGAGCTAAATGTTGTCAAATCAGTTGCTATATGAAATATTTTGTCAGCGTTTTAGTGGCGGCGGTCAGACAGGAGGAGCTGCTGAGTAGCAGCAGTGCAGTGGGCCAGAGGTTGATGAATCCAGGTGAGGCTCGACTCAATGCTGCCTCACCTGCTGCTCTTCTGAACAACTTCAGAGATTTTGAAGAAATAATCATCAAAATTGGTTAAGCTCAATAAAAATAAATACTTTGTAGTCCAAACCACAGGGTGACAACAGCAATATAAATTATTTTTCCATGATGACGGGAGGCTCTGCTTCACGTCACTGATTGATATTCTGTCCCAAGTTTTTGTCAACACCCGTCAGACATAAAAAAGTAAGAAAATCAGGCATTATTGTGGTCACCAGAATCTCTGAGGACCCCTGGTTTATTCCTGGTTGTTTGTCACAACCATGATGTGTTGACACCGTCACTGACAATTTCCAACATTTTGATTAAATTCTGTGAAATAAATGTTTATTTAGATTTATTGTAAAGATGTCATGGATCTGAAGAGCGACAATATGGCCGCCTTCACATAAATCTAATCATAAAATCAGGTTGTTGTTTCGTCAGCTCCATCAGAGTGAGACTCTCACTGAAGTTAATAATCAATTTTAATGCATTTTCCTTAAATGGTTTATTTCTCATGAATCAAGGATTTCTTTTCAATCTGTCAAATGGACTTTATGTTGTTTGAAATCATTTTTATTTTGCTTTTGAGACGCATTTGTCTGTAAAGCTGATTAAAAATGTCAGTGAATAATTTGTCCTTCATTAATCACTGAGCTGCTTTTGACACATTCATAAACAATCTGATCAATAATCCGATGCATTGATCAGTCTTGCTGCTGAAATGTCTTATAGATGCCAAAGGTCATCACTATGGCAATGGCTGCTCAGAGCCCGCTGGTTGGTGGGAAGTTGAGTGGAAGGAAAAACTGTGTCTTCCTCAGGTGACCGTGCTGTACTTCGCCAGGAGCGCCGAGCTGACCGGACTAAGGGAGGAGCAGCTCGTTGCCGTGCCAACACCAATCAGCAGCGGGGACCTGTGGGCTCTGTTGCTACGGAAACAGCCCAGGTAGGAAGGCCCAGAATCTCAGGAGGCGTCGCTCCGACGGCGACGCGACGCTCCGACGGCGACTCGACGCTCCGACGGCGACTCGACGCTCCGACGGCGACTGGACGCTCCGACGGCGACTGGACGCTCCGACGGCGACGCGTCGCTCCGACGGCGACTCGACGCTCCGACGGCGACTCGACGCTCCGACGGCGACACGTCGCTCCGACGGCGACTCGACGCTCCGACGGCGACTGGACGCTCCGACGGCGACTGGACGCTCCGACGGCGACTCGACGCTCCGACGGCGACTCGTCGCTCTGACTCGTCATGTTTCTGCAGGCTGGTGGCGCTGCAGGGCCGCGTGGTGCTGGCCGTGCGCCGGCAGTACGTCGCCATCGGCAACCAGCAGCTGCACCTGCAGGACGGCGACGAGGTGGCCGTGGTGCCGCCGCTGAGCGGAGGGTAGAACCGAACCAGAACCAGAACCAGAACCGGACCGATCTTTGCACATGGAGGAGCCGCCCAGGGACATCTTCAGGCTGAGCCATGATTGGCTGTCGGTACAGGAAGTGGTGGACTCCGTCAGCAGCAGCCGCTGTGGCGCCGTCTCTGTGTTTATAGGTACGACCTTCATCATCCTCCTCTTCCTCAGGGCAGGCCTTCAGTTCTGATCAACCAATTGGATCAATACCAAGCGATCAGAGACCAGGTCTCAACCCGCTGCCCTGTCGGCACTGCTGACCCGTTTCCTGTGCAGGCGCGACCCGGGAGGACCAGGCGGAGGGCAGGAAGGTGATTGGTCTGCAGTACGAGGCGTACGAGGCCATGGTCCAATCGGAGCTGAGCCGGCTGGCGGGGGCCCTGAGGGCCCGCTGGCCCTCGCTGCTGCACGTCTGCATCCACCACCGCCTGGGTGAGGCTCCGCCCGCCACGCTGTGATGTCATCGACGCCGAGCCTCACCCTTCTCTTCCTCCCTCAGGTGGGTGAAGGTGGGCGAGGCCAGCGTCGTCATGGCGATCTCCTCTCCGCACCGCCAGGACGGCCAGGAGGCCATCCAGCACGCCGTCACCCAGCTCAAGGCCAGCGCCCCCATCTGGAAGAAGGTGGGAACCGGGCCAGAACCGCGCCAGAACCGGGCCCTACACTGACCACTTATCCTTACTTCTGACTGGTTCTGACCGGTTCTGATCCACAGGAGGTCTACGACACCCACCAGTCGTCCTGGAAGGAGAACTCAGAGTGCAGCTGGTCGCAGGGGGAGGAGCTTCTGACTGACCCCTGACTGACTTCTGACCCCAGAGGAACAACTGGTTAATTCGAACTGCATAGTTAAAGTAAAAGCAGCTCCTGCAGCTCATTCCTGATCTGGGTTTCTGGTTAGAGTGGCACTCTGTCCTCATAGAGGAGCTTTGATACACTCAGAGTGGTTTTGTCCTCATTAAGTATTCGCACTGGGCTCCATATATGGTCGTGGCTTCCTGATGTGTTCAATAAAAACGCAAATTCTCATTTTTCTATTTTAGTTTTTAGTAGGAAACAAAACAACTGAGACATCCTGATGTTTTGGGTCGGTCTGGTTCTGGACCACTATCCAAAGAACTCGAGCAGAACCCAGAGCTGAACCGGGTCCAAACCGGATCTCCAACTCCCTCATGATGGAAGGACAGGAAGTTCTGCTGCAGGTCGGGTCCTGGGACAGGAAGTGATGTCATCAAAGCGTAGAAACTCTGAATTATGGTGATTGTCCTGAAGCTGGATGGAATCTCAGCAGAACCTCGGACCAGAACCGGAATCCTCAATCTGATCCAGTTGGTTCTGCTCTGGTCTATTGGACCTGATGAGGCCCGGTTCTCTGCTCCAGAACCAGCTAGTGGTTCTCTTTGAACACAGATTCCTGGACCAATCAAAACGGGTCCTACCAGAACCGCAGGAACGGGTCGCACTCCCTCCAACAGGAAGTCCAGATTGGGAATCATGCCTCGGCTAAAAAAAAAGCAGAGCAGCTGATCCAAAAGGTTCTGGTTCTGAATCAACAGCTGGACCCACAGTGACCACCGGGTCCTGACCTCTGATCAGATCACCATGACAACAGACCGGCAGCTGGCTGGAAGCCTTTACTACAGTTAAATGAAGGTCATGACCCCAAGGTCACGACCCCAAGGTCACGTCCGGTTTACTGGACTCTATCCGGCTAACTGGACCTGCTTCAGGAACAGAACCAGAACCCAACCAGAACGCCAGATGAACCATCAAGTATTGAGGTTCTGCTGCTGGTTCTGGTCCCACCGGACCTCTCTGGGTTGGGAGGTTCTGGTTCAGTTTCAGGTGTTGAAACGTTTGTTTCCTGACTGACTCATTCAGTTTGACTCACATGTGGATGCAGTGTTTCCATGATGCCTTCAGGGCCCTCAGGTAAACTCACCTGTTCCATGATGCCTTCAGGG